>NW_007726908.1:410307-411743 GCF_000696425.1 Galeopterus variegatus | reverse complement strand
TGCGATCCCGTTGCCGGTCCCCGGTGCGGGCGCGACACTGAGGGTTGTGATCCCGTTACTGGTCAGTAAAAAAGACAAAAAGGAAAAAAAAAAAAAGAAATGTTAGAAGATTTTATGTAACCAATATGAAATGTTTAAGGAAATATTTTGAAAATAAGACTTTTTAAACATTTACTCATCAATACCCAGGGGGAGGATATTGTTATCTAGAAGACTGGTTCTTTTATTTAGGTGAAGTTGTCCTTGAACTTAGGGATGTATCTTTTTTTTCCCTCTGAAAACATTTTAAAATTTTATATTCAAAGTGTTCTCTAAGTTTTTGGTATAAAAAATTTTTAAACCCATAGGGAAGTTGAAAGTACCAAGAAGATTCATATTGCTTCCACTGAGAGGATACAAAAATTAATATTTTGCCGTATGGCAAATATATATAATTTTCTGTACCATTTGATAGAAAGTTGCAAAATAAATACCTTATTTTTAAAATAACCTTTTTTCTTAATTATGTAGGTAATATGTGTCATTACGTAACTATTGTGAAATGTAGAAAAATGAAAAGAAAATTCACCCATAACCACACTGCCCAATTTAACTCTTTGATTCTTGGTTTGCTGAGCAAGTTTCCCATCTGAATTTGGTCTTCATTAGGCAGGGGTGCCCTCTATGGATGGCTGGGTGACTTGTCAGGTACTGGGGATTTTATTCACATAGTCAGACTCCTTACTTACCGATAAATCAAGAAAGCTGAGTTTCTAAAACAGCAAAACAGAGTCTGATGACCCCATACCTGGGTTTCTTTTTGTTTGTTTGGGGTTTTTTTGAGGCTGGCCGATATGGGGATCTGAACCTCCCTTGGTGTTACAAGGCTGGCTACGCTCTAACCGACTGAGCTAACCAACCAGCCATACCGGGGAGTTTTATGACAATCTAGGGTGAGCTCTCATCTGAAACAGCTAGTTTGACTTAACGCCCAGCTCCACCCCATGCCCTGGTAGTTCACCGCCCCGTTAGATGGCATACACGTGTGGTTCCAACACCTCTCTTCCTACAACTGAACTGATGTCCCTGATTTTTCCTAGATTCTTCTTTTTCTCTTTTCAGTTCATGTCTAGTCCCTTTTCTCAAATCAAGCTTGTCTTGTTTATACTTCCCCCTTCCGAGGCCTCTGGTGTAATTCATTTCACTCTTGCTCTTTTTCAACCTATCAACTTATGCCTCATTGCAAATTAGCATATTCAAGGATCCATATTTGTAGAACAAAGCCTCTATAATATTTATAAAACGAATATAATTTCTGGGCCGGCCCGGTGGCGCACTGCTACAGTGTGCCGCTTTGGAAGAGCGGCGGTGCTCCCGCCGAGGGTTCGGATCCCACGTACAGACCGGCCGCTCACTGGCTGAGCGAGGAGCGGGGGCAACGCCGAGGGTTGCAATCC
>NW_007726908.1:405065-409958 GCF_000696425.1 Galeopterus variegatus | reverse complement strand
CAAAAAAAAAAAAAAAAAAAAAAAAAAAAAAAAAAAAAAAAGAATATAATTTCTTTTTCTCTCTTTCTCTCACAAAATTAGAGGCAATGAGAAGGATCCCAGGCACATCTCATGGAAGCCAAGGTTTAGGAGGACACAGGGCTCGAAGCCACACTCTCCCCTGCTTCGTTAGGAGGTCAAATAGCGATCATAGTGAGTTTGCGTTGAATCAGCTTGTTGTCTTCCTCCACTGGTGGTGTTCAGGAACTGAAGTGATTTTGTACTTGATAAATGAATAAAGTAATTGTAATCTAGAAACCTCAAGGTTTACTGTCATAACCCTTCTGTTGGGACAAAGTAAGAGGAAATGGGTTGGCTGCGTGGCAAGCCTGTGGAGAGCCAGAGTGAAGGAGGGAGTAAGGTGTTTGAACATTTCAAAACGTGGAAGCATCACCTTAGAGTGGGCTGAAGTTTAATGCGTCTCCCTGCCTGTCCTCAGACAGCTCCTTCTCAGGAGACTCCAGAACTTCATGCTGTGTAAAGTGAACCAGAGAACCATGACACGACATTCCCCCTGACGTTAGCAATAGGATCACTGCACACTAAAATGCAGTAGAATTCATTAGGGCGATGGTGGAATAGTGCTGAGTTGAATAAAAACAGACAATAGGAAGTTTGATGGGAGTGTATTAGGAATTTTATTTGTGAGATGTGGCTGGATTCTTATCTGCCATATTTATCTATAATGTTGCACTTCTAGACAAAAATGGCAAGTAGATTAATGCTTTGAAAACCTTTTCTCTTCCAAACACATAGCAACAATGTATTAAACAATAAAAGAAGTATAAAGACACATCTTTAGTAAAGTGTAAGATAAATATATCTGGAGCAGAAATGGAAAAGAAAGGAAATAATGAGTGAGACCATAGCTGATGGTGTCTGGCACTTGTTTTCCCCATGTGTGTATTGGTCATTAGAAGATTAGTTTTTGAAGGGTAAAATGGCCCTAAATGCTGATTAAATATCCCAAATATCCAGTATTACTTCAGAGAATTAATTTCTACCATTTATCAAAAATGCTGATTCTGGATTGCCAACCTAGATGGCTAGGTGGAGGCAACCAAAAATCTGATAGGCAAATGGTATGATTCCAAAAACAAATTGGAGTTTGGGGCCAGGGAGAGATGGGAAAGAAGGGTCAAGAGAAAAAGAAAGCAGAAAATCTAAAATTTCCCCTGAAAGTGAGTGTGCCAATCAATATTCTAAAACATGAAAAGAAATATCATGCTGACAGACAACCAGCAAATTAAATAATAACATGATCTCACTACAGAACCAGAGAAAAAGACTTTGAAATGTATATTAAAGATATTTTTAAAAGATAAAGGATCACAACAATGTGAATATACTTGACATTACTGAACTGTACACTTAAAGATGGTTAAGATGGTAAAATTTATGTTATATGTATTTTATCACAGTTAAAAAAAAAAAAAAGACGAAGCTATAGTGCATTCCTTTATATAGAGCCAAAATAGAATAAGACATTAAACAAGATAAGTAAGACGAAGCTATAGTGCATTCCTTTATATAGAGCCAAAATAGAATAAGACATTAAACAAGATAAGTAGAAGTGAAGCAAGAATAGTTTGTTATAAAGGAACAATATAAAATCTTCAAAATGAAATACATTCTTTTTTGAAACAAAAATTCAATACAGGAAGAAACTATTGATGGGATAATTCAAAGAGTACATTAATCATTTGGTTAACTAGTAAGAGCTATCAGATTGCAGAACAGAGAGATAAAGAAATATGAAAAAGAGCGGATCAGATATGTACAGATTAGATTGAGAACTTCTAACACTCATTTGACAGGAATTCCAGAAGAAAGAGAATTGAAGGAATGGCAGAGAGGCAATATTTAAAAAGAAAACTGCTGTAAATATCCTGAATTATAGAAAAAAAACCCAAGTGTGACAGTTCAACTGGTCATAGACCTCTTATCAGTGACACAGATTCCAGAAGATGGTGGATTAATATCTTCAGCAGGCTGGGAGAATTAATCATCATTCTTAAATTTTATATTCAGCACAGTTTTTATTTGTAAGTAAAGATAAAGACATTTTTGAGTGTATAAATTCTAAGGAAGTTTATCATCTACTGATCCTCAATAATAGAATTATTGAAGGATGTACTTCAGCAAGAAGATATAAAGTACATATCTTCTTACAGGGAGAAGGCATAGGGGGATAAAAAGAAATAGCAAGCACAGTTATTAATAAACTGGGAAATTTAATTAAATAATGCAAGTTAAAATTCCTAATTGTTCTGTGTTTAAATAATGAATGATGTTAACACTCCTAACAAGAAAAAACAAGACCGGGAAAGAGTTATTGAGTAAGTAAAATGTGCTAAAACTCCTACTGGGAGGATGATAGTAATAATGAAGTACTTTGTTAGAAAAATCACATACATATAAAACTCAAGGGTGGTTTCAGTTCTGGGTAAGATGGAGCACACTCCACAGTCTGTCCCTTTGAAAGCAATTATAAATCCTAGACTGAATGCATAAAGCAGTTATTTGCATGCTCTGGAAAGTAAACAGGAAGATTAAGGAAGAAGACCAAAGTTCAAAGTACATTAAACCAGCAATGAATTTACCATTTTTTCCCCTTTTGGTATCCTCCTACCTTAATGCAATGTAGCCTGAAACTCAGAAGTGTGCACTACACACATAGAACATTCCAGGAGAAATCCTCTAGTTCTGGCTCAAGTGTGGGGAAGGAAACTCATACTCTGGGAGAGTATAGAA
Source organism: Galeopterus variegatus (assembly GCF_000696425.1). NCBI lineage: Eukaryota > Metazoa > Chordata > Mammalia > Dermoptera > Cynocephalidae > Galeopterus > Galeopterus variegatus. The sequence goes on along the minus strand of NW_007726908.1, from coordinate 407,165 downwards.
ATCCCTCATTTTTTCTTGTCTCTATTTTCCCATGCCCTTTGGTGAAAGCAGAGGTTCAAAGGAAGTCCACAGGGGGGGCCCAGTAAAGTTGATACCCTAAGGGAAAGGAACCTTCCTTTCCAAGCCAGGGATGTAGAAACCACTAGGAAGATGCACAGAAAGGGACAAGTTCAGGAAAGTGACCCCAGTAAATTATCACCTTCAGCTACACATCAAAGATCTGATCCTAACCAGCACAGCAAATATTTTGAGTACTAAACTGACAGACAGAATACTGCTCAGGTTCCAGACTAACCACTGGGTGATGCAAACATGGAACAGAGCAGAAAAATTGACATTGGAACCACAAGCCAACAGAAGGCAAGTTGGAATTTGCAGACTGAAACTAACCCAGTCAATTGCTTGCTGAGGCAAAAATATTAACTTTCTTTATAAGATCCACAATTTCATAACATGATATTCAAAATATTCAGAACACAATCCAAAATTATTCAGAATTATGAAGAACCAGGAACATTTCAACTCACATGGGGAAAGAATCAACAGATGCCAATGCCAAGATAACAGAGATGTTAGAATTGTGTGACAAAGACTTTATAGCAGCTGCTATACAAATGCTCCCAGGAACAATCGTGAACACTTCTGAAATGAATGGAAAAGTAGAAGTCTCAGCAAAGAAACAGAAGATATAATGAGCCAAATGGAAATTCTGGAACTGAAAAAATATATGTGACAAAGACTATAGCAGCTGCTATACAAATGCTCCCAGGAACAATCGTGAACACTTCTGAAATGAATGGAAAAGTAGACGTCTCAGCAAAGAAACAGAAGATATAATGAGCCAAATGGAAATTCTGGAACTGAAAAAATATGACAAATGGGAAAAGGGGGGGGGGGCGCCTCACAGGATGGGCCTGATGACAGCAAGGAGATGACAGAGAAAAATCAGTGAATTTGAAAACAGGTCAGTAGAAATTATACAATCTGAACATCAGGAAGAAAATAGCTTTTCAAAATAAAGCCTGAAGTAACTGTGGGGTAATAACACGAGATATACCGTTTATGTTGTTAAAGATCCAGAAAAGGGAGAGAGAGAGTACAGTGCTGAAAAAAATATTCAAAGGAATAATGTCTGCAAAATTCTCTAAGTTCAGCAAAAGATGTAAATGTACAGATTCAAGAAACTGATTTCCAAACAGGATAAACCCTCCGGAAATCCATGCTCTGGACACCTCATAATCAAACTTTTGAAAACTAAAGACAAAGAAAAAAATCTTGAAAGCAGCCAGAGAAAAATGATGCATTATCTGTAGGGCAACAATGATTTGAATGACTGTGGATTTCTCATCAGAAATCATAGAGGCCAGGAGACACTGGAACACTTGTGAAGTGCTGAAAGAAAAGAACTGCCGACCCAGAATACTATATCCAGTAAAAATATCCTTCAGGAATGAAGGTAAAATAAAGACGTTCTCAGGTGACGGAGAGCTAAGAGCGTTTGTAGCTAGCAGACCTCCCGTAGAGGAATCGCTAAAGAAAGCTGTCCCGGCAGAAGGGAAATAATACTAGAAGGAAACTTAGAAAATCAAGAATGAAGGAGGAGCACCGGAAACAGTGAATATCTACCTAAACAAAATAGATTATCTTCTTCTCTTGAGGTCCCTATGGTTGGCTCATCTACCCTCCGCCAGAAAAGTAAAATGGCATTAAAGACCGAGATACACAAAATGGCACCTGAGAGAGTTTCCCGGAAAACCCCCACCCAGAAAAATCCCCTCGCGGCCACGTCACCTTCCCGTGCACGCAGTTCTGCCGCCTGTGAGAAAGTCCCAGCTCAGCTTAAACCCGCTGGCTTCCCTCCCCTCCCTTCTTAGCCAATAGGAACCGTCCATCCCGGCCTGACTGGGTATAAAAGGCCCAGCCCGACTGTCCCTGCCGCTGCTCCCACTTTCCGAGAGGGCACCCGCTTGTTCATCTTGCCCGCCTAATGCACTTCGGTTGAGTCCCTGTCTCCTGGTGTGTCTTCTTTTGTGCTCGGGCCGGGGTTTTTCCTTTCATTGGTGCCATGACTTGGATGGGTTTCCCCACCCCTAGTGGGGC
>NW_007726908.1:399735-403509 GCF_000696425.1 Galeopterus variegatus | reverse complement strand
TTGTCTACACAAGGGGATTCCAATACCATCGCCAGGCCTATAGCTTAACGTTCCATGACGCCCACACTGTCCTCACAAATTCCTTATTGCCAGAAGAATGCAGGTGAGTCTGGCTAGAGGCCAGGCACACGGAGATGAAGTCCACCAAACCACGCCCGCGCACCCAGTCGGGGCACAGGCTGTCCCAGAAACCGACCCTCACTGGGATTATAACCCCCCCATTGGCCCTCCGTGGTCAGTTTCTTACTTGCATAGTGGCGGGGCTTAAAAGGGCCACACAAAAGCCAGTTAATTATGAAAAAATCCAAGAAATAATACAAGATAAAAATGAAAATCCTTCTTCTTTCTTAGATCGCTTCACTAAGGCTGTTTTATACAATATACTAACATAGACCCGGAGACCCCAGAGGGAAGACAACTTCTCATGACCTATTTCTCTAACCAGAGTTCCCCTGACATAAAGGGCAAATTAAAGAAACTGGAAAGGGGGTCCCTCACTCCTCAAAATGAAGTACTGGCTGCCTCATTCAAGGTTTATAACGGCCGAGACGATAGGGCCAAACGCCAAAAGTACCAACTACTGGCACAGTCCTTAAAGGGGCCCATGTCCTCACCACCGACTGCCTTTTCAAGGGGCCCAACCACACCAAAGGGACCCCCGGGTCCCTGCTTTAAGAGTGGTAAGGAAGGACATCGAGCATGATCATGTCCCAACCCTAGGCCCCCACCAAGACCATGTCTGAAATGCCACACTCCGGGCCACTGGGGAGTGGATTGCCCCGGCCTCCATAGGGAGACTGGACCTATCTCAAACCCCACACCCAGCTTTCTAGGACTGGCATCGGGTGACTGATGGGGCCCAGCGACCCTTTACCTGTGACAGTCCTCACCACCACCAGGGAGCCCAGGGTACATTTTGCAGTTGAGGGCTGCCCCATTTCTTTCCTCCATGATACCGGTGCCACTTTCTCAGTATTAATGGAGTTTTGGGGACCTACCTCCTCTTCCACATTGCCCATTGTCAGGGTAGGAGGCAAAACCATTTTTCCACTAAAAACTCCCTGGATAACTTGCCACTTTGGGGACCATTCCTTTGCTCATCATTTTCTTGTGATGCCACAATGCCCAACCCCCTTGTTAGGTCGGGATATATTGGCCAGGTTCCAGGCCTACATCTCTTCCCTCCATACCCCTTCATTGCTCTTATTAGTCACCGGAGCTGCCCAATCTCCAGATGAACCAAATCTCCCCCCACCACTATCAAAAGTTAATCCCCAAGTTTGGGATACTTCAACTCCCTCTTTAGCCCATTGCCAATCAGTTCAAATCTCCCTCAGAGACCCCCAATATTTCCCTCACCAGGACGGCCCACTTCTTTTCCAACGCACAAGGTTAGAGGGCACACCCCTGGAATGGATTGGCAGGTTGATTTCACTCACATGCCAAGAGTACATAAACGTTCTTATCTCCTTGTTTTCGTGGACACATTTTCTGTATGGGCGGAAGCATACCCAACATCTAACAAGAGAGCATCCATGGTGGCTTCCCTCCTCCTTTCACATATCATCCCACGATTTGGGGTCCCCCCATCCTTCCAGTCGGACAATGGTCCTGAATTCATTTCCCAGGTTATGCAAAGGGTTGCAAGAGGTCTCAACATCCCATTGGCATTTTCATATCCCTTATCACCCCCAATCATCAGGAAAGGTTGAACGCACTAACCAAATCCTCAAAGAAATCCTCACTAAATTCCTTATTTAACCCCCCAGAAAACTGAAAGCATGCAGTCTTTCTGCCCTTAGTCATTGGGGTCTCCCTGGCCTCCTCTCTAGTGGCCACGGGACTAGGCACAGGGGCTCTTATCCATTCTGTAGACTCCACTAGAGATCTGTCTCCAAAACTCCAGGTGGCTGTCGAGGCTTCAGCAGAGGCCCTGACCTCCCTGCAATGCCAAATCACCTCGATAGCCCAGGTGGCTCTCCTCACCGCAGCCTCCAAGGCTACCTGCCCCTACCAGATGGTGAGGACACATCTCCTGTTTCTCCTCCATGCCCTCCAGAAGGACAGTTGGTTACTCCCTAACATCCAACAAGCAGAAGACATATTTGAGGGCCTCAGTGACCTTTGGCTCCAAGGGACAGTCCTCATCTTCTCAACAGAAGAAATTACCATCTTTGGCGCCTGGGTTTATGGTCTCTTATCTCTCATATTAGACTAAGCAAACCTTCCTCCCTCGCCTCCCAAGTCTCCCTCCCCCTTCTTCACCCCTTTTTAGCAGGAAGTAGCCAGAGATGATCTCAACACCCTTCTCCCAATCTAAGACCAAAGAGGGAGGAATGTTGGCTAATATACTCTCTGCCAGAAAAGTAAAATGGTGTTAAAGCCCGAGATACACAAAATGGCACCTGAGAAAGTTTCCCAGAAAACCCCCACCCAGAAAAATCCCCTAGCTGCCTCGTCACCTTCCCATTGCATGCAATTTTGCCCGCCTATGAGAAAGTCCCAGCTCAGCTTAAACCCCGCTCGCTTCCCTCCCCTTCCTTCTTAGCCAATAAGAACAGTCCAGCTCAGCCTAACTGGATATAAAAGTCCCAGCCCGACTGTCCCTGCTGCCGCTCCCACTTTCCGAGAGGGCACCCGCTCGTTCATCTTGCCCACCTAATACACTTTGGTTGAGTCCCTGTCTCCTGGTGTGTCTTCTTTGGCACTTGGGATGGGGTTTTTTCTTTCACCTATAATATATTTTATACAGTTGAAAGCAAAAATTAAAACATTGTTTGATGAGGTTTTCAATGTACAGTTGATTCTCATTATTCATGGTAGTCACATTCTATTAAATTGCTGTGAACACTGAATTAGTGTTGCATATGTATGTATATCACAAAGATTATAGTCTTACATACTAAAAACAACTCATTTTGGTAAATTCCATCTCTTTATTTTACAAAAGAGAAAAAGAGGTGATTCAGGAGTGTTAAGTGGCTTGCCTGAGGTTGACCCACTGATGGATGCCACAGTTGGGATTCAAACCCTGATCAATGGCCTGCGGCCTGGGGCTTCTTGCACTACACTTCACTGCCCCTTACCATCTCCATCCTCTGGTCATCTCTGTATGAGAGCTCAAACAAGAAGACACAACATCACCGTGTTCAACATCGGCTAGGAACATGAACATGTGGTGGCTCAAAAAGTTTTTTTTTGCCACTCTGCATATGTTCTATAAATTACTGCAAAAGCACTACAGGTATTGATTTGATTTGGGGTTACAAATAACTCTAGCGAGTAGGCAAATTCACAAGTATGGAATCTGTGAATAATGGGGATTAACTTCACATCAATGTAACATATAAGGCAACTATGACATAAACAGGGAACAGTTAAGAGAACCTCTGTGGTGGTAAGTCTTTTTTTTTACATGCCACTTGAAATGGTGGAATATTGATTCCACGCAGACTGTGAAAACTTATGTGTATTGTAATCCCTATAACAACCACCAAAAAACTATACAAATACACACAGTTAAAGTCACAATAGATAAAATATTAAAATTGTTTAAGTAACCAAAAAGAAGGCAGGAATTGGAAAACAGAGGAATGTAAAACAGATGAAACAAATAAAAAATGGGAGCTACAGATCCAAACATGTGAATAATTAAATTAATGCAAACAGTCTAAACACATTGATTAAAAGACAGATATTGTCAGAACCAATAAAAAAAAAGACCCAACTGTAATTCAGTTCATTTCAAATATAATTATATAGCTAGGTTAAAAT
>NW_007726908.1:397829-399280 GCF_000696425.1 Galeopterus variegatus | reverse complement strand
AGTCTAAACACATTGATTAAAAGACAGATATTGTCAGAACCAATAAAAAAAAGACCCAACTGTAATTCAGTTCATTTCAAATATAATTATATAGCTAGGTTAAAATAAATAGATAGGTTAAAATAAATAGATAGAAAATTATACACCATGTAAACACTAATAAAATAGAAGCTGGAATGTCTATATTAATATCAGACAAAATAGAATTTAGAACAAAGAAAATTACCTGGGCTAAGCAGGAATGTTACATAATTATAAAAGAGTTAATTCACCAAGAAGACGTAGCAATCCCAAATGTGTATGCACTTAACGAAAAGCTTCAAATTTCATAATCACTTTCCAAAAATACAAGAGGAGAAACATTTCCCAACTCATTTTATGAGACACATCAGTATTACCCTGATACCAAAACCAGATAGTACATGAAAAGAAAAATGCAGACCAATATGTTGCTTGAGCACAGACACAAAAATCCTCAACAAAATATTAGCAAATTATATTCAGAAATGTATAAAAATAATAATACGCCACAACTAAGGTGGATTTATCCCAGGAATGCAAGGCTGGTTTAATATTCAAAAATCAATCTTTCAGTTGTTGTTGTGATGTCAGTCAGGGGTGCCCAATATTTGGCCTCAACCCACCCCATCCTCTTACCAGGTTCTTGACTCCACCACAGGAAAAAATCCAAGGGCAGAGTCACAGTAGAAAGTGAGAACACGTTTGATATAACAGATAAGAAATACGGGTTCCACAGAGAGAGTGTGGCATGCTCCAGAGACCGAGCAGGGCTCACACCAAGTTTAACACAAAAGTTAGTTCAGTACAGACGTCGAGTCTGACACAAAAGCAAGAAAAGCACACTTAAAGTTCAGTACAGGGTGCAGTCTGGCTCAAGAGAACAAGCAGCCGCCTGCTGAAAGTAAGTTTGGTACAAAGTAAACACCTCAGCAAGCGAAGTGCAGGCCGCCTCCAGGAAAGAGAGCAACACCCCTGCCTTCACCTGGGATTTGGCTTTTATAGTTTCTCTATCTAATGAATAGTCATTAAGGAGGTGGCTCCCAGTTATGTAACATTTAGTCTTGCACATGCTCAGTCAGTCTCTTCCTGGAGCATGTCACATGGGCAGGCATATTCAAAAATATTCTGTGCCCTCTATTGAGCTTGCCCAACCACTGGATTTGCATAAGCCAGCCCCCTGTGATCTCATCTTCCCAGTGTTGATGCTGAAAATGGTCTAACTGGCAAGTGTATCTCTCCTCCTGGGGAGAGCCCAGAGGAGGGAGCCTGAGACCTCAGGGAGTGGCTGGAAACCCAGAGTCATGTCCTGAAACCAGAACCCGGGGAAACTGAGCACATCCTATATAAGTTGAGTTAGAGAAAAAAGGTAAAAAAAAGAAAAAATCAGTCAATGTAATTCACCATATTGGGAGCCCAAAGAGGAAAAAAAT
>NW_007726908.1:359448-397615 GCF_000696425.1 Galeopterus variegatus | reverse complement strand
GCATGTCCTGAAACCAGAACCCGGGGAAACTGAGCACATCCTATATAAGTTGAGTTAGAGAAAAAAGGTAAAAAAAAAGAAAAAATCAGTCAATGTAATTCACCATATTGGGAGCCCAAAGAGGAAAAAAATCACATGATCATGTCAATTGATGCAGAAAAATCATAACAAAATTCAAAATTTATCTATGATAAAAACTCTCAGCATACTAATAATAGAAGGGAACTTCTTCAGTTTGGTAGTTATCTACCCAAAACCCCACAGATAACATTGTATGTAATGGTGAAAGACTGAATGCTTTCCCACTAAGATCAGGAAAAAGGCAAGATGTCCACTCATACCACTTTTATTCGAAATTACACAGCAAATCCTGTCCAGTGCAATAATGCAAGAAAACGTATTAAAAGGCAAATAGATTGAAGAGAAAGAAATAATACTGTCCCTATTCATAGATAACATAATTTCCTATGTAGAAAATCCAAAGGAATCTACAAAAATGACTAGTAAGTGAGTTGAGTAATGCCACAGGGTATGAGGTCAACAGACAAAAACCAATTATATTTCTATATATTTGCAATGTAAAATTGGAAACAGAAATTTAAGGAACAGTACTATTACAGTAGCTCAGAAAAAATGTTTAGGTATAAATCTAAGAAAACATATCCAGGTTCTATATGCTAAAACTGAAAATTGTTCATAGGAGGTAATTAAAGAAGACCTAAATGAATGGAGGGACGGACACACAAGGATTGGAAGATTCAATGTAGTAAAGATGTCAATTCTCCTTAAATCTATGTGTAGATTTAATGCAATTTAATCAAAATCCCAGAAAGATTTTTTATAGATATAGAAACACTGACTAAAGTTTAAATGGAAAGGCAAAGGACTACCAGAAGAGTTAAAATAATTCTAAAAAAGAAGTGGAAGGACTCACTACCTTATTTTAAGTATTCCTATAAAGCAAAAATAATCTGTCATGTAGTATTGGCAAAGGGATAGACATGTGGGTCACTGGAACAAAATAGAGATTCCAGAAATAGACTCATGCAAATTTGACCAGTTGATTTTTGGCAAAGACATAAAAAACCAATTTAATGTAGAAAAGATCATCTTTTCAACAAATGGTGTTGAAACAATTGGACATGATATGCAAAAATATGCATCTTGCTCTATACCTCACACCTTATGCAAAAATAATCTCAAAATAGATTACAGATCTAAATATAAAGTGTAAAACTATAAAACTTTGAGAAAAAAAAAAAAACTAAGGAAAATACTTAAACTTTTGTGACCCAGAGTTAGGCAAAGTATTCTTAGACATGTCACCAAATAAACTATGAATAGAAGGAAAAATTAATAAATTGGACTTCATCAAAATCACAAACTTGCTTGCTGAAATGCCCTATTAAAAGGATGAAAAAACAAGCTATATATTGGTAGAAAATATTAGCAACTTCCATATCGGACCTGTACTCAGAAGAAATAAATAACTCAAAACTCAATAATTACAAAACAAATACCTTAGTTAAAAAATAGGGGCTGGATGGTTAGCTCAGCTTTTTAGAGCACAGCGTTGTAACATCAAGGTCAAATGTTCAGATCACCATACTGCTAGCTGCCCAAACAAAGAAACAAAAAAAACAAAACAAAACAAAACCCCTCTAAAAACAGCTCAGCTTTTTAGAGCACAGCGTTGTAACATCAAGGTCAAATGTTCAGATCACCATACTGCCAGCTGCCCAAACAAAGAAACAAAAAATAAAACAAAACAAAACAAAACCCCTCTAAAAACAAAAAAAAAATTTAAGGTTGATCTCTGGCTATAAGTAGAAGTTTAACATAAAAAATATATTTAAAAACTTAAACATGCATTCCTAAGTATTCATGGTTTTAAGAGATGGGGTAGACTTCAGTGGTACTCATAAATATTTCTAGTTCTCATTCCAGGCACTATGGAAGATTGTATTTTTCTGCCCCCTTCAGGTTAAACATGGCCACTAAATTGCTTTGACTAATGAAATGTGGGCAGAAGTGATGTCTTTTCTAGGCAGAGATATTTAATTGCCAGTGTGAGACTCTCCAGTGCAATCTTGCCTTGTGTGGCAATTATGAAGTGTGTGTTGATATGCAGCCTGGAATGCTGATCCAACACCTGGAGCACAGCTTCCTTGGAGTGTTGCTTGGATCTGCAGCAGACTTTGCATGAGCTAAAAATAATTTTCTGTTAAGCCACTGAAGTTTTGGGGGTTGTTTGATACTGCACCATAACCTAGCTTTATTCCAACTACCTCAGGTTTTGAGATCAATAATACAGAGACATCCTTGTGTCTCCCAGAGATCCTGGACTTGAGTTCCATGAGGCAACTGAATGAGATTTTTGGATTATCTCCCTAGGAGGAGAGGCTGAGGGCATTCTGCATGTGGAAGAATAGCATACTGATTATTTCACGACCAGACAGGTAGATTCTGATAAATATTAGAATTGGTCATGTGTATATCTGGTTTTATTTTTTCTGAGCACATTGGGTAGTTGCACTTCTGTGACAACTTGAGGTTAGGCATAGTCATGTGACATACTTGGCTAATGAAATATGGAATATAATGATGTGTCACATCCATGTGTAAAACATTTAATTACCAACGTGAGACTGTCCAGCACACTCTTTCTATATGTGGTGATACAGCAGTATGTGTTGATCTGCAATTTCCACTTAACAGCCAGGAATGCTAAACCATACATGGAGGACCGTGACATGGAGAGGTGCCTGAATCTGCAGCAGATGGCATGAGCTGCAAAGTAATTCTGCCTTTTCAGCCACAGAGATTTGGAATTGCTTGTTATTGTACTATAACCTACTTTTATCCTGACTAGTAAAATAAAATAGGAAACCGTGATGGCAGCTGCAATATACCAGACTGAAATGATAAAATTGCTACATATTAAAAGTGTGGAATACAGCCAAAGCAGTACTTAGAGGTAAATTTATAGACTTAAATGTACAAGGCTACTTTTAGAAGTTCATGGGAACATTCATATTATCTTTCAGTTCTATTTTTCCACACTTTTTGAAGTACCCTCATATTAAAAATTAATGATTTAAGAGTGTTTAACCTCAAAAGCTTGATAAAGAAAAGCAATACTAGACAAAAGAAAATAAATAAAAGAAAATGTTTCAGATAAGAGTAGTAATTAAATAAAAAGAATTCAAAGAAGCATTAGGGAAGATCAACAAACATGAAGGACTGCTTAAAAAAAAGATAGAAGACAGAAAAATATCTAGCTAGTAAGACTAACAAAACCAAAAGCAGAAAGATGTAAAAATATTAAGAATAAAAAAGGACCATAAATGTACATATCATAAAGTTTAAAAAGCACACATGACTGCCCTGACCAATTTTATGTTCATATATTTGAAATTTAGAAGACACAAATAATATACCAGGAAAATATAAATTACAAGAACTGACTAAGAAGTTATAGAAATAATTCAATATACTTGGAATTGGTAATTAGTGTCTCTCACCCTAATGCCCAATCCCAACTGAACTAACAAAACAATTTTACCAAACTGTCAAGAATCTTCTCTATCCTAGTCCAATCATTCAGAGAGTAGAAAAAAATGGAAAGTTACTCAATCCGCTTTATGAGACTTTTATAACCTCAGTGCAAAACAAACCAAGGATATTTCTAACAAAATTGTAAAGGTTGATCTTTGTTTGAATATAGAAGTGAAGTCCTAAATAAAATTTTAGCAAATTAAATTTAGATGAATATAAACCAAATTACAAATCTTAACTAAAGTGATCTATCACAGCAATATAATGATATTTCAATATCAGTAACTTTATACATGTGCTAAACTAATCCAACATATATTCATGATAAAAAGTCTTATTGAGCAAGCTAAGAATAGAAGAGGACTTCTAAGTGAGATAAAATTGTCTCTAAAAATTACCTGCCATTATACTGTGAGATGATAGCTTCTTTTTCTTTAATGTAATAATCAAGATGAGCATGTCCACTCTTCTCCTTCTATTCAACATGGCACTGAAGATTCTAAAAATGCAATCAATAAGAACTATGAGAATTGGAAAGGAGCAGATGAAACTGCCCTTACTAACAGATAACTTAAACCCTACACAGAATATCCAAGAGAATTTACAAATCCTCTTATTTGAACAAATAAAAGATGCTTGAAAGTTATTTTTTTTCAATTTAAAAAATCAACATATAAAAATCAACAGCATTCTGATACCATGATAGTGGGATTTATTTCTGGAGTGCAAGGATGACTCAACATATGAAAATCAATCCATGTAATGCACCACATTAACAGAATGAAGAGCAAAAAACAAAAGATCATCTCAGTGGACACAGAAAGCATTTGAGAAAATTCAACAACCTTTCATGAAAAAACACTCAACAAACTAGGAGTAAAAGGACAATAACTCAACATAATATGAAAACACTAACATCATACTCAATGGTGAAAGACTGAAAGCTTTCCCACTGAGATCAGGAAAAAGAAAAGAATGCCTGCTCTTGCCACTTCTATTCAACATAATACTGGAAGTCCTAGCCAAAGCAATTAGTCAAGAAAAAATAAAAGTCATTCAAATTAGAAAGGAAGAAGTAAAATTATCTCTGTTTACAGATTACATAATCTTATATGTAGAAAACCCTAAAGATTTCACATTAAAAAAAAAAAACAGAACTAATAAACAAATTCAGCAAAGTTGCAGGATATACAATCAACACAAAAAAAGTTCCATTTTGACACACTACCAATAAAAAATCCAAAAAAGAAAATTTAAAGAGTAGTTTCACTTACCATAGCATCGAAAAGAATAAGATATTTAGGAATTAACCAAAGAGGCGAAAGACTTGTATGTTAAAAACTATAAAATGTTGCTGAAATAAATTAAAGAAGACAAATAAATGGAAAAACATCCCATGTTCATGGATTGGAAGGCTTAGAATAATCAAGATGGCAATGTTACCCAAAGCAATCTACAGATGTAATTCCCATCAAAATGCTAATAGCATTTTTTTTTTTTTGCAGAAATAGAAGTAGTCATCCTAAGGAATCTCAAGAAGCCCCAAATAGCCAAAGCAATCTTGAGAAAGAACTCAACTTAAATATCAGTTGGAGAACTCACATTTTCTCATTTCAAATCCTATTACAAAACTACAGTAGTCAAAACAGTGTGGTACTGGCATAAATATAGACACACAGAAAAATGGAATAGAATAGAGAGCCCAGAAATAAACCTTCATATATATGGCCAAATGATTTTTGGCAAGGGTGCCAAGACTACAAAATTGGGAAAGAACAAAAGAACAGTCTCTTCAATGAATAATATTGGGAAAAGTAGATATATATATACCAAAAAAAAAAAAAATGAAGTTAAATCCTCACTGTATACTATATACAAAAGGTAATAAATTAAAGTATATTAAATACCTAAGCATAAAATGTAAAATTATAAATCTCTTAGAAGAAAACATAGGAGAAAACCTTCATGAAATTGGATACGGCAATGATTTCTTGGATATAACACCAAAAGCACAGGAAACAAAAGTAAAAATAGGTAAATAGAAGTACATCAAAATAAAAACTTCTGTGCACCAAAGGACACAATTAACAAAGTGAAAAAGCAAACTATGCAATAGAAGAAAATATTTGCAAATCGTATATCTAGTAATGGGTTAATATCCATGCTATGGTTTCAATGTATTCCTCAAAATACATGTGTTGGAAAATTTATCCCTAATGCAACAGTGTTGAGAGGTGGGACCTTTAAGAAGTGAATGGATTAATGTCATTATTGGAATAGTAGGTTGGTTATTGTGAGAGTGAGTTTGTTATAAAAGCGAGTTCAGCTCTCTCCTGTATTTTCTAGCCCATGTGATGCCTTCTGCCATGTTATGATGCAGCGAGAAGGCCTTCACCAGACGTGGTCCTTCAGTCTTGGACTTTCCAGCCTCTAGAACTGTGAGCCACATAAATTTCTTTTCTTTATAAATCATCCAGTCTTTGATTAGCACAAAACAAACAAAGACAAACCAGAATAAAAATCTCATACAACTCAATAACAAAAAACCAAATAACTCCCATTAAAAAATTTGCAATGGACTTGAATAAATGTTTCTCTGAGAGAACTATACAAATGGCCAACAAGCATATGAAAAGATGCTCAACATCACTAATCATTAGGGTAATGCAAATCAAAACCACACCCATTAGGGTGATTACTATAAAAAAAATGTTGGTAAGAATGTGGAATCCTTGAAACCCTTGTGTACTCTTGATGGGCATGTAAAATGGTGCTACAGCTATGTAAGAAGGTATGGAGATTCCTCAACAAAAAGTTAAAAATAGAATTACCATTGCAATTTTTCTTCTAGGTATATATCCAAAATAATTGAAATTAGGTTCTCAAAGAGATATTTGCACATCTGTGTTCATAGCAGCATTATTTATAATAGCCAAAATGTGGAAGCAACCCAGGTATCCATCCACAGATGAATGGATAAACAAAATTTGGTATATATATATATATACACACACACACATACAGAAAAATATTATTCAGACTTGAAAAGGAAGAAAATTCTGACACATGCTACAACATGACAAACCTTGAGTACATTAACCTAGGTGAAATAAGCTGGTCATGAAAAGACAAATACTGTATGATTCCATTTATATAAGATATCCTGACCAGTCGAACTCATGGAAACAGAAAGTAGAATGATGGTTGCCAGGGGCTCGAAGTAGGGTGGAATTGAGTGTTGTTCTCTAATGGATATAGAGTTTCAGTTTTGCAAGACGAAAACGTTCTGGAGATCTGTTGTACCACAATATGAATATACTTAACGACATTGAACTATACACTTAAAATAGTTAAGATAGTCAGTTTTATGTTATGTGAATTTTATGACTATCAGAAATACATTTTAAAAAATTAGTATCATTCAGAAATACTAACAATAACCATGTAGAAATATCATAGAAAAAAAGTTAGCATGATTTCCATGGAGAAAATTACAAAACATTTCTGAAGAACATGACAAAAGACCTGAGTGATTGTAGAGATCTACCACATTTATGAATTGGAAGACAATGTTTTTAAAAAGTCTATTTCCCCAAACTAATTCTAATTATCCCCCACAGTAATTCTAATAAAATTTCAAGAGAGTCTTTTGGTAGAAGTTTAATAGATCCTGACACTCTCATCGAAAAACAGCCAAAAAGACTAAAGAAAAGTTTGAAAAAGAAAAATGTTTGGAGACTTGGGCTGCAAATTATCAAGATGTTGTAAATCTATGGTAATAGATACAAAGAGCATTGACATAGGGATAGAAGATGGAACAAGCAGAACAAAAAAGAACCATCAGAAATAGATTCATACATATATTGAAATTTGATATATGACAACAGATAAATCATTGGGGAAACCTGGGAAGCCAGTAAATATTGCTGAAATAAGAGATTATCTGAAAGGAAAAAAATAGATCTCTATGTTATACCATACACCAAGTTGTTTCAAGGCATAAATGTGAAAAACGAAAATACTAAAATTTTCAGAAGAACACATAGGAAAGTATTTTTATTGCTTTATCTTGGAGATTCATTTTATGACAAGACTCAAACCATAAAAGAAAGGATTGGTATTAAATGAACATGGGTGCATGCATGTGCACGCATGTGTGCACACACGCACACATCCCTCATAAATAAAGTGAAAAATCAAGCTTGATATTAGGAGATATTTGCAGTGTACATGACCAACAGAAGATTAGTATGCAGAATATAAAAAAAAGTCCTATGTGGTTAGAGCACAGTGTTATAACACAAAGATCAAGTACTAGCCAGCCAAAAAAAAAAAAAAAAAAAAAAAAAAAATCCCACAAACCTTTTGGAAATGTACAAATATCCTAATAAAATAGAAAAATATATGAACAGATAATTCCAGAATAAAATTGAATAAACCGTATGAAAAGGTTCTCAACCTCACTCATAATCAATGAAATGCAAATTAAAATAATGAAATACAATTTGATTAGCAATTGTATTAGCAATTAATTTAATTGCAAGCATTTAAAGGTTTTTAAAAAATGTTTGATTAGCAAACATTTAAAGGTTTTGTTTTGTTGTTGTTTGTTTTAGGATAAGAACAAGACAAACTCTAGCAATTTCAAATATCATCCAGTGGTGAAGACCTTTATCCCCTGTGGCCCAGGATTTTACTCTGTGAAAAACTATCTAAAGAAATTCCTGCAAATAGGCACAAAGGCCATGTTTAAATATGTTTGCTGCCACATTATTTGAACTAGGAAAAGATTTGAAAATATTCTTCAAAGATAATGATTAAATAGTGGTATGTTTATGCCATGAAATTCTATGTAGCAATAAAAATGAGCACCACCTCCATAGGCATGTGACAGCCATTATCACTTATTGTTCATTTCTTCATATTTACCCTCATTGTTGTGTATTTTTAGTAGAGTGTGTGGAAAAGATTTTCACACTTAGGATCAAAGCAATTTTGTTTTACTTATGACTTGCCCTACCTATTAATTTCTTGGTCATGAAAAATTTATTAAATTCTATGTTTATGGCCTTAATGTATCCACAGGTTAGTGTCTTAACTTTCATTAAAATATGTATTTGATTTCCTTTGAAATTATAAAACCCACTCTGTCCACATAAAAATTCATACTCAAATATTTCATAGTAGTGTTATTCGCTATAGTCAAAAGGCGGAAATAATCCAAATGGCCATCAACACATGAGTGAATAGACAAAATGTGGTCTATCCATACAGTGGAATAGTATTCAGCCATAAAAAATGACTTGCTGAGGGCTGGCCCTGTGGCCACTCGGGAGAGTGAGGTGCTGGGAGTGCAGCGGCGCTCCCGCCGCGGGTTCAGATTCTATATAGAAATGGCCGGTGCGCTCACTGGCTGAGCTCACCACACCAAGGGTTGCGATCCCCTTACCGGTCACGAAAAAAGACAAAAAAAAAAAAAAAATGACTTGCTGATACTTGCTACTACATGGATGGACCTTGAAGGCAATATATTAAGAGAAAGAACACAAAAGACCACATATTTTAAGAGTTTGTTTGTATGAAATGTCCAGAAAAGGCAAATCTGTAGAAACAGAAAGTACATTAGTGCTTGCCTGAAGTTGAGGGTAAGAATGAGGAATGACTGAAAATGGACATGATCCTTCTTTTGGGGGTAATGAAAAATTTATAAAATGAAAAATTTTGAAAAACTTTTGAAAAATTATGAAAAAAGTATAAAATGATGGATACATAACTCTGTGAATATACTAAAATCCATTGAATTTTATACTTTAAATGAGTGAATAAAGCTGTTAAAAGCAATATTTGCTAGTTACATAGCAAACAAAACTCTTTTGTTATATAAAGAAATCCACCAGTCTTTCCACACCCTTCCAATACACAAAGCCAATAAACAGAATAATCGTGATCAATTCAGGTTGAATCTTCCCACACTTTTCTGTACTCTTGTATAAGCACACACATGCACATATGTAGATTTCCTCTCCTGTTTTTCTTTTACAGAAATAAGGTAACAGTATGCATGTCACCGGGAACCTGCCTTGCTTTTTTACACGTGGGTTTAGAGTCTGGCGCTGGCCCTGGATAGCTGTGTAACTATGGAAAACTTACTTAACCCCTCCGTGCTTCAGTCCTCTCTTCCGTGGAACAGTAATGATGATCGTAATTACTACTCAAGGTTACTGTAAGGATTAACTGGGTTAATATGTGCGGAGTCCTTAGTTTTCAATTATTGATAATCACTCCTCCAATAAATTTCATTGGCTGCAACACTGCTACTGCACAAAGCTCTGCAGACTTCTTAGAATACTGCCTGGAACATGTTAAGCACTGTATAAGTTTTTGCTATTATTCTTCTTTCATGGACCAGTTCATTTAAAAAGACTTTTCCTATCCTCTTGGAAAGTAACACTTTTTTCCATAATTGCACATAGTATTTTGCAGCATTTGCATTAATGGTATATAATGTAAGACCCAATAAGGTAATACTGTTTAAAATATTTTTAATGTTTTCCTTAATGGTTTTAAGTTCTCTGAGTGAAGGGAGAGACTATTGCACTTACCACCTTGATTGCCATTACTTTAGGTGATGTCTGTCTCTCATGAGACTGTGGACTTCCTTGGAGTCAGAGTTATATTTTCTTCATTTGTTTCAGGCAAAGAGAAGGCACCAAATAAATATTTGTATTACAGTAACATTAGCTAGCATTGAATAACTATCTGTCATATGCCAGTCACTTTACATACATTGTGTCATTAATCCACAAAACAGTAGTACAGAATAGGTCATTTAACATCATGTTACTGATGCAGAATCTGAGGTTCAAGCATGTCAAGAAAGCTTTTCAAGACCACGAAGCTAGTAATGACAGAACTATTTTCTCTACATCATATTAAGATTCCTTAAGTGGATACAGATAATTTTGATGTTGGCTTTTTTATTTCCCATAGTGTACAGAACAGTGTTCATTGCTCAAGAAATAATTTTTGACTAAACTGATGAATGAGTGATTTTCTTTTTAAACTTGTTTTGTATAAAAACAGGGTACAGAGAAATAAAATATTTATACATTAAGTATAGTGTATGTGAGAGAAATATAAAAGATCAAACTTGTCATCAAGGAGATTAATATTTGGTTTGATCAATGATACACGTAAATGAGAATTCATGAGCATTATACGAGGAGTCTAGAGAAGACAGAGCTCTGAGGAGTGTAGTGAACATGGTAGGCTCAGTGAGAAGTGGAATTTGGTCTGATGGTGAAGGACTGGTGGGATCTGGGTCAAAGCTGGGGAAGTGTGATGAATCCCAGGCTGCAGAGCTACGTAAGCCAAGCGAGGAGGTGCATTCTGAGGACACTGAATAGATCAGTTTGGCTTGGGCAAAGTATGGGGAATAGAGGGAACTAAAGACTACAAGGCAGATCTTGCAGGGCCAGTCAGTTGATTATAATTGCCACATTGGGGCCCAGAGGTCTCCAAGGCCTCACCTGGAAAACAATTCTCCCTCCACTGCTCTTAAGGAGCCCTTGGCAGTGCACCCAGGGTAGAATTGGTGCACCCAGTCTTAGGGTCAGAAGGTGGTTTGATAAGACACTACTTCTTCCTGGACTGAGTTAGTTAGGTTTAGTGGGCAGGACTGTGGTGGGGAGGATGCTCCCACCTCCTAGGTTATGAATCTCAGCAGTCTCAATTGCTGAGGGAGGGAACCATATGAAATAGTGAGTTCTCCAGGAAAGGAGCTGTGATCCAAGCTCTCCACTCCACCGATGAAGGCAGGACCCAAGAGTAGTGTGTCTTTCTTGGACATCTCTAGATGCTCCTTGTCTCAAATGGGTCTCAGCCCCTGAAGCCAATAGAACTGAAAGAGGTAAATGTAGTAATTTTCTTTCTTGGAGCTCTGGTTGAGTACTGAGTGGGTGAACTACTCTGGCTTCTCAGTTAAAATCCATAAAACTAGAAATATTCCATCAGGTAATTAGCACCGGGTCACATTGTGTTGGGTCCCTAATTTGAGGATGTAGAAATGTTAAATTCACACAAGAACATATTTTGTCACTAACAGAGTGTTTATTTTTTCACCACCCACCCAGCCAAATACATACAGCATGTCAAAAAAATATTCTCACCTGCTCCTCTTTCTTACCGCATAAACTTAGGGAAGTAAGTTTCTTTATGTAAAACATGAGGATTAAAATCATTTTGAAGCTTCTTCCAAAATAAATTCCTGTGATGCCAAGGCTCTACTATGCAAAGTAAATTGTAGATATCAGAGTGAAGCCAAGGATTAGAAGCATGGCCAGAGTTGTTGAATGTATATCAAGGAAGCCTTCTTGACGGAGTAGACAACAAGAGGGAATCCATCCTATCTGAGACAATGTTGTGTGTGAGGAGTCAGAGTTAAAACAAACAATTTGTTAATTCAGCCTTTGGATATCAGCTAAGCTGACTGGACTCAAAATTGTAGTTTTGTGGTCTTGTGTACTAGAAAACGTTGGTGGGTTATTTCCGGGTATTTGATAGAAGAATCTTGAAGATTACCCTAAAGACTAGTGGGATAGGATGAAATATTGTGTGATTTCTAGTGTGAGAGGGATGGGGTCAGGAACAGAGTACAAATGTGTCTGTAGAAGTCAAGACTGTGATGGAGAATGGGCAGAAGGATGCTTTGGTAAAGTTTGATAGTGAGGGTAATCTTCCAAAATCTAATATGACAGCTGCACATGAAGGCATACTAGGAGGAAGTGAAGTTAGATCCAAATTTAAGGATGGGTGTTCTAACAATGAAGGCAGTTAGGAAGGAGAACCGAGAACCGAGAACCTCCTCTGCTCAGATAGAAGATGAAATTTTCTGGCTTGCATGTGGCTCCATTATAGTCAGACAATATCATTAAATTAGTGGACTGACGTGAAGGATGTACTACTGCATTTTGTGAAAAATGTTTTTAAAACAATTTCTAATCTCAAGAAATTTATTACTTATAGATATCATGCATAGACACACAGATGCACACACAAAGACACAAACACACAGAGATGAACACAATCATTGATCTTTGTAATGCAGAAAACCAACAGTATCAAATATGCAAATATCGGAATGCTTTGTGTGTGCCAGGGATTAGGAGTAGGGTTTAAATTTTAAAAAGATAATTTAAAGTTAGAAAAATCAGAAGATTAGGGCTGGGTGAGGTGCTCTAAACCATCTAACCCAATCTTCCATTTAATGCAGGAACATTTTTACAACATCCTGAAAGGTTGAATTTCAGCCTCTAAATGAGCAGGAAGTGTTCAAGTGATGAGAATATCACTATATTTCCAGGCAATCTATTTATAAACATTTTTTTCAAGTTTTCTTTGAGCCACAACCTGTCTCTTGTAAGTTTCATCAGTTAGTCGTAGTTTGGGCCTTTGGAGAGGAAGAAACCAAGTCTATCACCTTTTCCATATGACAGATCTTTAAATATATGTATAAGCTATCATGTTTGTCTATAAGCATTTTCTTTTCAGATCTAAAAAACACAGTTAAAAGCACTTATTTTCCATGTAGGATGTATTCAGATGCCTTATTGGTTTTATTGTCCTTTGATTCTCAGTATTTTGTCAAGGTTTTAGTTCAAGTCTACTGCTAAGAACATGCAAAATACTCCAAATTCTATCTGACTGGTGAAGTGTTGGAGACTATACTTATATTCGATTCTCAGTATTTTGTCAAGGTTTTAGTTCAAGTCTACTGCTAAGAACATGCAAAATACTCGAAATTCTATCTGACTGGTGAAGTGTTGGAGACTATACTTATATTCAAATATGAAGTTGTAAATGGATCATTTGTGAACACCTGGAGATAGCTGGGATAAAAATATGAGTCATAAGCAAGAACTTTTAACATTACATTTTCTTCCTCTACTGGAATAATAGACTTCAATTGAGGAATATGGAATCCAGTAAAGCTTGCATAGTGTTACCGTTTTCTTCAACATTTGGAGAACTGTTCACTAGAAGATTGTATTTATTCTGTGTGCTCCCCTGATAAGACCTTCATCACCGTTCTCAGCAGCAATATGCACTGGGACTCTTCACAGGAGGGATCAACGCTGCCCATTCCCTGAGCTAGTTTGACCAGTGTAGGGCTTGCCTTATGGTCAAACCCCCCCCCCTCGCCCCGGGTTATGAGATGTAGGACTAGGAATAATGTGTGGGATCTACCAGAAGCCCAGCATTGGATCCATGTGAGGAGTAACTTGAAACTGCTATTGAAAGATGGAAAAGGCTTCAAAGATGTTTTTGAGTAAGAAAAGTATTTATTGGAATCACTGGCATCAGTCTCATGAGAGATTTAATGCAATACTTCAGGTGGACTTGGATGTTGTGGTTCTGGAGGTCATTCCATTCTCAGCAGGGTCCTGAGGGTTAGGAAGCAGGACACATCACCCAAAGAAAGTGGCTCACAAGAGAGCAGGCAGGTGTCAAGATCTCTCTCGGTTAGACACAGAAAGTCAATATTATGGAGCAGAGATAGAAAAAAACTTTGAACTAGAGGAGGGTTAGGAAGCAGGACACATCACCCAAAGAAAGTGGCTCACAAGAGAGCAGGCAGGTGTTAAGATCTCTCTCGGTTAGACACAGAAAGTCAATATTATGGAGCAGAGATAGAAAAAAACTTTGAACTAGATACTACATAGTATTGAGCCTCTCCTTGCACAACAGATTTCAGATAAAAGGCACCAGATCTCAAGGAAGTAAGATCACCTATACATCCCACTTTCTCAAGAAGACTGGAACTGCTACAAGACATCATGCATTTCTAAGGATGTGTTAAAGAGCTGGCTCAGATGAGTGACTGCAGGCATCAGAGACTTAATTACTGAGCATTTTTATGTGCCAGTCATTGCTCTAGGCACTAAAACTGTAAACATGAATAAGATAGACACATATCTGCTCTCTGTAAGCTCTAGTATGGTGGGATAGGGGAGTAATTCAATTAGAAATTAAAGTTGAACTTAGTAAACTGTACATGGGAAATACAGTGCACCATAGAATCATACAGCAAGGGGCTTAACTCAAAGACAATGAACTCAATGACAGAGAAGAGAGTTTTTTAATCTGAGCACTACTGACATTTGCGGGACCAGATAATTGTTTGTGTGTCGGGAGTGGAGGCAGGGTGGATGTCCTGTGCATTGTAGGATGTTTAGCAGTAATCCTAGCCTCAATGCACTAGATGCCAATTGTATCAACCAAAAATGTCTGCAGACATTGCCAGATGTCCTCTGAGGGATAAAATTGCCCTTGGTTGAGAACTGCTGTCTTAGATGAAGTGATATCTAAGACATCTAAACTATGACTCGAACCAAAGTGAGAGTGTAGAGGCTGATGACTGGTTTTCTGGTTTGGTAAACTGTGTAGCCTGGTGGTTCCCTTTCCTGAGATATGGCACACAGGAGGAGAAGCAGTTTTGTAAGGGGAAAATAATGACTTCAGTATTATATAAGCTGAGTTTGCAGTGCCTAGGGGACATTCAAGTGGAGATGACCAGCAAGAAGATGGTGCTTTAACAAATAGGTTTTATGCTTATTCAGGTATGTGAGGCCCACGGATCAGGAGACAATTGCCTTCTAAAAGATAATTTGTTACTCAGAGTTCCCAAGGGGAGAAGGTGTGGCATGCCACACAGGGCCACATAGAGAAGCACCAGGGTTGGTTAGGAAGCAGGGGGAGCCAGAAAAATGTGGACAAGAGCCTTTGTTGTGTTTTCCAAAGGAAGGAATGGACAAAGCAGGGTGAGCAGACTTAGGCTTAGAATTGACTAGTTTGAATAATTTCAGCAGGCTGTGGGGCATAAGAAATGTCCCTTGTCATCTGGTACCTGAACCTGGAGTTATTAGGGCAGGTAGATAGTGGCCCAGAGTGTGAGAGCCAGTGAGAACCCAATAAAGGAGGCAGTTGTAGTTAAGGGCTCTGGATTGGTTGATTTGTATGTGAAAGTTGTGCTTGCAGGCAAGCCCTTTACTATCTCTTGGAATTGTTTGCCCTATCAGAGGCAGTCACTCCAGGGACATTGAGGCCCCCAAATGTCTAAGAATCATAATATAGAATATAAAAAGATATGATTAATATGGGCAGATAATATAAGTTCAGAAAAGAGATTGGGAGTGAAAATATATATTTGGGTGTTATCAACCCAGTGACTCTTTGATTCAAATTCTGAGTTAATGGCATTTTCCAGGAAGAGTTTGTAGAATGGTAAGAGAAGGAGGTCTGAGGTGGAACCCTCAGGAGAAACTCCAACATGTAAGGGATGCTCAGAGAAAGATGAGCACACAAAAGAATCTGAGGGATGGCCATAAAAGGAAGGTAAGGACGAGGTTTTGTTGAGAAAAGGGCAGTAGTCAACACACAAAGTGACATGACAAAAATGAAAACTGAAAATTTTTACTGTACTTTCCCATTAAAAGTCGTGAGGACAAAATCCATATAGCAGCAGATTGAAAAGTGAGCGGGAAGAGAAGTAGTTGAAACATTGAGCACAGACAACTCTTTCAAAACTTACTTATGAAGAGGAGATAGGCCAGTAACTAGAAGGGGACGTAAGGGTGAAAGGAGATACATCTTTTTTTTAACCAGAAAAGTTTGACTACAGGTCGCTTCTGTTGGGAAAGAGACAGTAGAGAGAGAGATATTAAAGATACATTAGCAAGACTGTAAATTTTTAGTAGCATTGAGTTGGACACTTGAATTAGTCTTTTCAGCAGAATTTATTAACCTGACGTTAGTCATGGAGACTATAAAGAATTGCATTTTTCAGGAATCGGGAGCGTAGAACCAAGTGATAATAAATTAAGGATATCAGCAAGAAAATGGTTATCATGATGGGTTAAAGAATACAAGACACACAAAGATGGGAATAGGGAGCTGATAGAAATATGAAGCAAAAGACTACGTATGAAGAAATGAGGCAGGAGCTTCATTAAAAAGCTCTCGGTTGAGATTCTGTATAGGGGAGTCATGCATCAGATGGTGCAGAGCTGTGAGGAAATGGCCTTTAGGTTTTCCTCCAAACTAGAGAGGCCAAGGCCCTGTATTATGATTTTTATCTAATCTGAGCTTAAATTTAGTAAAATTCAGCAGTCAGTGGACACTGTTGATTTGTGTTGAGTTTTTGATTAGTACACCCCTAGGTCTTCTTTTGTCTTTTAGTTTTTTAATGAATGACTGCCAAGTTTGCAAGTTTGGTTTCTTCTTTTCTATATTTGTCCAACTGAGATTTTGAAAGTAAGTTTAATTTACCCTGTTCAATGTTATCTCATTATCTTATCTACTATGTGGGCCATTTGTTGGTTTAAGGCTTCTTGCTCCATCATATTGAAATCCTTTTGGATTATTGTTCTATCACTTATCATATTAATTCATATCACATTTCTAAGATTTTTTTCAATTGCGAACATATTAAGCATACATATGTCACCATAAAAATCACTGATTAAAAATGTAGATCAGGAATGGTTAAAAATCTTGTGCCACTAAATGAGAAACATTGCAGATGTGTTAACTCCTTTATGTTTCACAGGAAACAAATATTTCCAGAATGTTTATGTGCATCAGGCATGGTGCCAGCTTTAAGAATGCATTCATTAATTTATTTAACAATGTTTGTTGAGAGCCTCTTATACACCAGGTACTGCACTTGGAGATGGGGATACACAATTGTGAACAAAAGCAGACCCAGTGGATGGAACTTAAAGATCAGTGGTGTAAACAGACAAGTGTTAAAAGTGTGTATAGCCTATTCTCTGTAGCTTACAGAGTGCATCAGATCCTTTAATCCCAGTCAAAATCCTGTGAAATAAGTTATTTTCTCTGTTCTACCAGTAAGTAAGCTGAGACTCACAGAAGTGAGTTTTTCAGAACAGGTGGCACAGCTGGTCAGTGATACAGTTGGTGTGTAGGGTTCCGATGTGGACGCTAATGCCAATGCACTGCACTGTGTGGTCATTCAAAAAACAGCTGTGATGTATTGATTAGCTGTATGTGAATCAACACTTTGTTATTATTAATTCACACTTTCTTCATCTTTTCCACAAGCGCATCAAGGGCAGCATCCAAATACCTAACTGGATAGTGGATCCACTGTTGATCCACGGATGATGATCGATGTTCGGTAGACTTAACAAAAAGAACAAGTTAACATGGCAAAAAATGTTCATACTGAGCATACAATAGGCTTCTGTTGATCACTAGTTTCCTTTTTTGCTTTCTGATATACCTTTTTATAATCCTGTTTAGATTTTTACCATAAGAAATATCAACCTTATAGGAGAGCAACTTTTTATGCCTATCTCTCTTCCATAGTTTATCAACGCATGTTAGTAGTTATTAATCTGCAGTTTCTTAAAAGAAATGAAGTTTCATGAGACTTGGAAGGTCAATTGTTTCACTCAACAAAATTTATCATGTACTATTTTCCCTGAATGAAATTAACATTAATTTAGCACCCGTTGTGTACCATAAAGAAAGACACTAATATTTATTTTTGTATTCACTATGTTCTCCACCACTATGGAGCTCACAGTGAGAGACGGATGAGGACATATAAAAAGAATTCCAGTGAGTGTGACAAGTGCTGGAGAGGAACTGTACAAAGAGGGTCGGGCTACAGAGGAGGGAACAATTTCTGGGGAGTGAGGGATGGATTTATCAGTATAAGAAGTGTGTGTGGCATGATGTGTTCTAGGCATATGACTGGTCATAAGAAACATATTTGTTGCTAATTTTTTTTCCCCAAAGGGATGGATTTAGACTGTTCTCAGTCCTTTGCTGGTCATGAGTGGGACTTCCAGGATTGGGACACTGACCATATTCATTGAGCAGAAGGAAGCAGATGAGCACCCAGAGGTCAAACTTGTGACCTCAGCCTGCTTAGCCCTGGACCATAATCTACTTAAACAGTCCACTTTATAGTTTAGGACAAGAGAACAGTGTAGAATACTAATGCCACATGTTTACACATCAGATTTTTAAAAGCAGTACCCACATTAATATGTTGAGCCCTAATCTCAACGCTGAGAGGGAAGCAATACATCATCTCTACTTTCAGACAAGGAAATATGAGGTCCAAAGGACTGAGTGTCCTGGTTAAAGTTACGGGAAAAACAGACAGCAGGACTAGGGTTCAAACGAAGGCGATTTCAGTCCTAATCCAGTGATCTCCACTCTAAAGAAGAGAAGAGCAAGACTAGAAGACTGTACAGAACAGAACTGAGTAGCAAAAATAGGTAATGCATAATTTAGGAGTATTTAGGCAATCCTGTGAAATAATGTTTTAATCCACGTTCTTCATAACAGGCATTAAATTGTCTTTTGTTGTTTGGACAGGTGAAAGGCTATGCCAAGTTTCAACACCAGTTTTGGAGAGAGCTTCATTTTGGTGGGCTTTTTGGATTGGCCTCGACTGGAACTCATGTTTTTTGTCTTTATTTTGATTTTCTACTCCCCAAGGCTATGCCAAGTTTCAACACCAGTTTTGGAGAGAGCTTCATTTTGGTGGGCTTTTTGGACTGGCCTCGACTGGAACTCATGTTTTTTGTCTTTATTTTGATTTTCTACTCCTTAACTCTCCTTGGCAACACTGCCATAATCCCTCTCTCCCACCTGGATCTTCGACTGCACACGCCCATATACTTCCTCTGCCACCTCTCCTTCCTGGACCCCTGCTTCACCACCAACACTGGGCCCCAGCTTCTGATCCACCAGCCCATCACCGGGGGAGGGTGTGTAGCCCAGTTCTTCATCTACCTCTCCCTGGGCACCACTGAGTGTGTGCTCCTGGTGGGGATGGCTTTTTACTGCTACATTGCTGTCTCCCGTCCACTCCACTACATGGCCATCATGTATCCTCATCTCTGCCAGACACTGGTTGTCACCTCCTGGGTGGGAGGCTTCATGAT
The DNA here is from genome assembly GCF_000696425.1 of Galeopterus variegatus. NCBI lineage: Eukaryota > Metazoa > Chordata > Mammalia > Dermoptera > Cynocephalidae > Galeopterus > Galeopterus variegatus. Next base: position 378,074 of record NW_007726908.1, on the reverse strand, counting down.
CTCTCTGATTCAGACAGACCTTGTGATGGTCATGCTTCTCTGTGGCCATCGGCTAAACCACTTCTTCTGTGAGATGCCTGTATTCCTGAAGTTGGCTTGTGAGGACACAGAAGGAACAGAGGCCGAGATGTTTGTGGTCCGAGTCACCATCTTGGTTGTTCCTGCAGCACTAATTCTAGGCTCCTATGCACACATTGCTCAGACAGTGCTGAGGATCAAGTCAATGGCTGGGTGTAGAAAGGCTTTCAGGACTCGTGGGTCCCACTTGCTGGAGCTTTTCCTTTTTTATGGCTCAGGCATCTACACATACTTTCAACCCATCCACAGTTATTCTGAGAGCGAGGGAAAGTTTGTTGCTCTTTTTTATACTATAATCACTCTTATTCTCAATCCTGATTTATACTCTAAGGAACAAGGGTGTGAAGGAGACTCTGTGGAAGGTACAAGGAAGAGGCAGAGACTCAGGGTAGGAGAGGAAAGGAGTGTCGGTACGATTGTAATATCTCTCAGACCATGGAGCCCATCCTGTTCCTTAGAGGGCAGTTGGTCAGTAGAAAACAGCTCTCAGTAGTCCTTGGGGTTTTAGTGGCTTCCTTGCTTGGAAGATGGAAGTAGGGATCTCTAGGGACTCTCTAGTTCAGTGTCTATGATCCTTGTGCAGCCAGGAGTGAGTGCTGATTTGTGTCACAACTTCCCAAAGGAATGAGCTTGGGAAGAGGGTGTATTGTGTCCACTTTCAGAGAGTAGGGATGGATTCTAAGCAAGTCTGAAAGTGAGAGAGGTATTAATTTGGAATGGCAACACCTTTTCCAGAGTCACTGATTCCCATCTTGGTGTAGATGGCATTGTGCCCTAAGGCAAAGGACATGAGTTCACTCCTGCTCTTCCAATTACCCATGATCCTGGCCATGTCCCCTCATATCTCAGGGCCCATTTATAAGGTCTTTATATTGGTTACCCCTCTATGATACTTGGAGCAAGTAAGGACATCATGAATAGAAGTGCTTCATGGAGCATGTGAAGTTTCAGACATGGATGACATTTACCTATTTGAACAAAAAGGCAAAATCATTAGGATGGCACTGAGTAAAGGCAGGTGTCAACATCTCATCAACTGCACTGAGTCTCTGTTGTGCTGCTTGGTGTCATGGACAAGATATTTTCCATATAAGAGAGAATAGAATAGAAAGAAAAGAGCACATAAATAATGAGACAAGGGGAAGTGATATGGGGAAGAAGAAAGATAAGAGGGAGTGACAAAAATGGAAAAATAAAGAGAGAGATTCCTGTGGTAGGGAGTGGTAGAAAGTTCAAGTCTCTACACAAAGTGTGAAGACAATGGATACTTGAAATTTTACCACTGTCATTTCATTTCATGTACTTGATTCCATGTGAAAGTGTACGTATCCTTGTTCATAACCTTTTACAGTGTTGGCAAATTCCATGTTGAGTGAATCATCACTTATTTTAATAACAGTAACTAGTATTTGTTTATATTTAACAACCTTTTTGCATAATTGTGATTAATCCTTAAAACAGCGTTGTGAGAGTTAGTTCTGTTATACACACTATTTATTTACAAAAAACTGAGGTTCAAAGGATTTAAGTCACTTACCCAAGTTCATGTAGAAAATATGGGGTGAAGCTGAGATTCAGGTTTCTATAATCCCAAACCTAACCCTTACTACAACACCCTGTCAATTCTTTTATTTTGAGAGTAAATTTTTAATAGGCAGAGTTTGAGGCTGGAAAGGAAAGTAGTTGGAGAGGAAATCAAAAGCTTAAAGTACTTTGCAGTTTTGCTTTGTTTGATTCTGGCCAGGGTTCTACACTCTTCTGGGTTACATATACTTTGGTCAGGGAGCATATTTTTTTCTTTGCACAAAACTAATGTATTCAATCATAATAGTTCCAATTTACTGGACCATAGTTCAAGCACCATGCTATACTATATACTACACTGTCACACTTAATTCTTATATCATGAAATGTAGATATTATTCCCCTCCCCCCATTAGTTGTATTGAGCAAGAAACTAAAAGTTAGGTAATTATTTTGTATAATTTGTCTGAAGTTACCCAAGCATTAAAGGGAAGACCAGGATTTGAATCTGGCCTGTTTTATTCTGAATTCTATCCACCTTGCCACCACCTAAGAATACATATTTTTGTATTTATTAGCTCAAGGCCCTAACCAACAGTCTACATGAAAAAAATGTTTTTCTCCTGTATCCTTGCAAATCTGGGTCTAACCAATTCAAGCATATGCATTAATTTAGTGTATAAAAGGGAATCATCTCAGCTAGCAGGACAGAATTTAATAAGTTATTGTGTGGTTAATGTGTTATTCTTTCATTCGGCATGCAGGGAAAATAGCCACCCACTTATGTTAAAGGGAGCATATCCTATATTCAAGCAATTTAAAGAGGCCATTGCTACAGTTGACAACATGCAGCAATTGCTTTTTGCAAGGAAGGTATCATGGGAGGCAAATGCCATCTCCGTGGGAACCTACACACCTTAGGTCTCCTTGGACCTTCTCATCCATAGCACTGGCTATCTGATCATCAGAGATTGTGGGTCCCTGTAGACCTGCCAGAGCCGGTGAGCGATTCTCAGTGTCTCTCAGATGCCCACTTGAGAGAGGAAGTCAGAGGTGACTTCCTGTGTAAAGCAGAATATTAACATCTTGGCACCTATCTTCTTTGTCTTTTAGAACCTGGCTGGCTGCCACTTGAAACCCTTGGCCATTTGTCCTTACCTGCCAAACCACCTAAATGGGGTTTTGAGCTAGAAATAATGGTGCATGCCAGACTTAAAAATTGGGGCTAATCTATGGAAAAGACAGGGATACATAGGGGAAAAGAGATTGTACAGAACTGGCTCTCAAGAGAAAAAATTAAGGGATGATTTAATAGAGAAGAAAGAACAAGAACTTAGATATATTTCAGTGAATACCAGAAAAAGCTGTTACTGTAGTTTTTAAAACATTCTTGGACTTCATAACTTATTTTTTTTAATCTCATTGGTTTTTCTGGCATCACTTGTAATTAAAGTCCATAGGATAAGATCAGTAACAAAACAAAGCAATCTAGTCTTTCCACTTCTATTCAGCATAGTACTAAAAGTCCTAGCCAGAGCAATGAGGCAGGAGAAACAAATAAAAGACATCCCAATTAGAAAGAAGTAAAATTCTCTCTGTTTGTAAGTGATGGGATCTTACATATAGAAAACTCTAAAGACTCCACCAAAAGAAAAAAAACCTGTCAGAACTAGTAAATGAATTCAGTAAAGTCACAGAACATAAAATGAACATACAAAAAAATCAGTCACATTTTTTTTTTTTTTTTTTTTTTGGACTGGTAAGGGGATCATAACCCCTGGCTCAATGTCATCCACACCATGCTCAGCCAGTGAGCTCACCAGTCATCCCTATATAGGATCTGAACCCGCGGCCTCAGCGCCACCAGCACCGCACTCTCCCAAGTGAGCCACAGGGCTGGCCCCACATTTCTATTCCCTAACAACAAACTATCCAAAATAGAAATCAAGATACAAAGACCAATTTATAATAGCATCAAAAATGGTAAAATACTTAGAAATAAACTTAGCCAAGGAGGTGAAACATTGATACACTCAAAATTATAAAACATTGGTGAAAGAAATTACAGAAGACACAAGTAAATGAAAAGATATCCCATGTTCATGGATTGGAAGAATTAATATTTTGTAAATGGGCCCTGACAATGAGCCCCATGCCTGACAGCACCAGTACAACCAGACCCCATCAGACTGACAGCAGACATCTCATCAGAAACCCTAAAGGCCGGAAAAGAATGGGATGATATATTCAAAATAACAGAAAAAAAATTGACAGCCAAGTATTCTATAGCTAGCAAAGCTATTTTTTAAAAATTTTATTTTAACTTCTCAACATACATTGTAGTTGATTTTCATGTCTCTTTACCCACTCCTCTTTCTGCCCTCTGTCTCTCCCTTCCCCCAACTACATCATATCTGTTCTCTTGTCTTAACAAGTTCAAGGAATAGTTGTGATTGTTGTGTCTTCTTCCCCTGAACCACCATTTATTTGTTTGTATATTTATTTATTTATTTTTAGCTCCCACAAATAAGTGAGAACATGTGGTATTTCTCTTTCTGTGCCTGACTTCTTTCACTTTTAATATAATTTTCTCTAAGTCCATCCATGTTGTTGCGAATGGCAGTATTTCATTCTTTTTTATAGCAGAGTAGTATTCCATTGTGTAGATATACCACGTTTTCCTTATCCACTCATTTGATGATGGACATTTGGGCTGGTTCCAACTCTTAGCTATTATAAATAGTGCTGCAATAAACATGGGAGTACAGATATCCCTTTGGCATGATGATTTCCATTCCTCTGGGTATATTCCCAGCCATGGAATAGCTGGATCATATGGTAGATCTGTCTGCAATTGTAACCTCCATACCATTTTCCACAAAGTCTGCACCATTTTGCAGTCCCACCAACAGTGTATGAGAGTTCCTTTTTTTCCGCAACCTCACCAGCATTTATCATTCTCAGTTTTTTGGATATTAGCCATCCTAACTGGAGTGAGATGGTATATCAGTGTGGTTTTGATTTGCATTTCCCGAATGCTGAGTGATGTTGAGCATTTTTTCATGTGTCTTTTGGCCATTTGTACATCTTCCTTTGCCATCTGATCTTTGACAAAGGCACCAAATCTACACATGGGGGAAGAGACTACCTCTTCAGCAAATGGTGCTGGGAAAACTGGATATTCATATGCATGAGAATGAAACTAGACCCATACCTCTCACTGTATAACAAAATCAACTCAAAATGGATTAAAGAATTAAATATACATCCTGAAACAATAAAACTCCTTAAAGAAAACATAGGGGAAACACTCCAGGAAGTAGGAGTGGGTATAGACTTCATGAATATGACCCCAAAAACACAGGCAACAAAGGAAAAATAAACAAATGGGATTATATCAAACTAAAAAGCTTCTGCACAGCAAAAGAAACCATTAATAGAGTGAAAAGACAACCAACAGAGTGGGAGAAAATATTTGCAAAATATACATCTGACAAAGGATTAATATCCAGAATATACAAGGAACTCAAACAACTTTAAGGCAAAAAAACCAAGTAACCCAATTTAAAAGTGGGCAAAGGAGCTGAATAGGAATTTCTCAAAGGCTATCCTTCAGAAATGAAAGAGAAATAGTATATTTCCCGGAGAAACAAAAATTGTGGAAATGCACCACCACACAACCAGCCCTGCAGGAAATCCTCATGGGAGTACTACATCTGGAATCCAAAAACCAATAATCACTACCATGAATACACAAGAAAGAACAAAAGCCACTAGTTCCTCTACACATTGATATCCAGTTTTTCCAGTACCATTTACTGAATAGGCTGTCTTTTCTCCAATGTGAAAAAGACATTTGGCATCTTTGTCAAAGATCAGTCAGCTGTAAGTACCTGGGTTGATTTCTGGGTACACTATTCTGTTTCATTGGTCCATGTGTCTGTTTTTATGCCAGTACCATGCTGTTTTTCTTACTATAGCTTTGTAGTATAATTTGAATTCAGGTAGTATAATACCTCTGGTTTTATTTATTTATTTATTGCTCAGGATTGCTTTGGCTATTCAGGATCTTTTGTTGTTCCATATGAATTTTAGGATTGTTTTTTCTATTTCTGTGAAGGATGTCATAGGTATTTTGGTAGGGATTGCACTGAATCTGTAGATAACTTTGGGTAGTATGAACATTTTCACCACATTAATTCTTCCAATCCATGAACAGGGAATGTCTTTTCATCTTTTTGTGTCCTCTTTAACTACTTTTGGCAGGGTTTTGTAGTTCTCATTGTAGAGATCTTTCAACTCTCTGGTTAAATTTATTCCTAGGTATTTTATTCTTTTGGTGACTGTTGTAAATGAGCTTGCTTTCTTGATTTCTTTTTCTGCTCTTTCATTGTTGGTGTATAAGAACACTACTGATTTTTGTGTATTGATTTTGTATCCTGCAACTTTACTGAAATCATGTATCAGCTCTAGGAGTTTTTTGGTAAAGGTTATGGGTTTTTCTGTCGGGTCCACCACCGGCCGACCCGAACAGCCCTAGCCTTGTTCCTTTTGGTGGGTGAGCGAATGGCCCGGATTCCTCTTTCCCTCCAGTCCCTGTTGGGAGAAGACGGGGGAAGAGAGCCATGAAAAGAGGTGAGCACAGCCGCAGGCCCCAACCAGCCTGGTTAAAGGACACTCAGACACGGTGGGGGTTCTGTTGAGCAGTTCCGTTTATTATCACACAAGCACTTGCTTTTATAGGCAGATGGGGAAGGGAGGTTTTAACATAATCCTATCAGCTTAACGGTCAAGAGCATGCATCCTGTCTCAATGCCTAGCTATCACAATCACGCAGTGTTCACGAGCACGGAAGCACGTATTTGGCCAATAAGGGCTAAGGCAAGGTTCCCACAGACACTCCCACCCTACTTCCTCCCAGCACCGTCTTAGGCTGCCACATTAATATGCCTTTGTGGGCCCATAATGGTGCCGCTTGTAATGTCACTTAAGGTGGCGTTAGTTTTTAAGGCCCGACATCTTTCTATATACAGGATCATGTCATCTGTGAACAATATCAATTTGACTTTGTCTTTTCAAGTTTGGATGACCTTTATTTCCTTCTCTTGCCTGATTGCTCTGGCTAATACTTCCAATACTATGTTGAATAGGAGTGGTGAGAGTGGGCATCCTTGTCTTGGTCTTGTTCTTGAGGGAAAAGCTTTCGATTTTTCCTCATTCAGGATGATATTGGCAGTATGTTTGTTATTTATGGTTTTTGTTGTGGTGAGGTATTTTTCTTCTATTTCGTTCAGAGTCTTTATCATGAAGCAATGCTGAATTTTGTCAAATGCTTTTTCTGCATCTGTTGAGATAATCATATGGTTTTTGTTCTTGTTTTGTTGATGTGGCATATCACATTTATTGATTTGCATATGTTGAGCCATTCTTGCATCCCTGGGATGAATCCCACTTGATCATGGTGTATAACTTTTCAATGTGCTTTTGCATCCTGATTGCTAACATCTTGTTGAGGATTTTTACATCTACATTCATCAGGGATATTGACCTGTAGCTTTTTTTATTTATTTTTTTTCTGTATCTTTGGTTTTGGTATCAGGGCGATGATGGCCTCTTAGAATGAGTTTGGGAGAGTGGACTCTGTTTTGATTTTTGGAATAGTTTGAAGACAATTGGTATTTGTTTCTCTGTAATGGTTTGGTGGAATTCAGCAGTAAATTCATCCAGTCCTGGGCTTTTCTTTGTTGGGAGACTGCTAATTCAATCTCATCGCTTATTATTGGTCAGTTCAGGTTTTCTATTTCTTCTTGGTTCAGTCTTAGAAGTTTGCATTTGTCCAGAAATTCATCCATTTGCTCCAGGTTTTCATATTTATTGGCGTATAGTTGTTTATAATAATCTCTGATGATTCTTCATATTTCTGTGGTGTTGGTTGTAATATCTCCCTTTTTATTCCTGATTTTCATCATTTGGGCCTTCACTCTCTTTTTTTTAATTTATAAAGAAATTAAATTTATTTCTTACAATTTTGGAGGCTAGGAAGTTCAAGTTCCAGGGAATACATCTGGTGAAGGCGTTCTTTAAAACAGCGTTTCACATGGCAAGAATGGGCTGAGCGAGAGAGAACTAACCTTCTTACCTGGTCTCCTTTTAAAGCCATCAGAACCATATCCTTTGCTCCATGAATAAACCAATCCATTCACTAGGGCACAGACCTCACAATCTAATCATATCTTAAAGGCTCCACCTTTCAAATATCATAATAGGACTTCCTACCCTCTTAATACTGCTACAATGGGGGTTAAGGTTCCAATGCATAAACTTTTGGGGAGAAGCAGTTCAAAGGGAGGGGGAGAGGGAAAGGGGGAAAGACATAGGGAGGGAGAAGGAATAAGGAGGAAGGGTGTGGTTGAGACCTGTGGCACTGCCCTCATTACTGCAGGGGAGAGCAGAGGGCTTCCAATGGTGGCTTGGTAATTGCTGGGATGTGTGCAGATGTCAGGGGGGTGTGGCCGAAGCCCTTGGCTCCCCACTGCCCCAGCTCAGGAGACCAGCGGGCTTCTAGTGGTGGTTTGATCATTGCTGGGCTGGATGCAGATGTTGGTGGTGTGGCTGAAGCCCTCATACCCCCACCACCCCAGCTCAGGAGACCAGGGGGCTTTCAGCAGTGATTTAGTGGTTGTTGCTGGGCTGGTTGCAAGTGTTGGGGAGGTGTGGCTGAAGCCCTCATCTCCCCACTGTCCCAGCTCAGGAGCTAGTGTGCTTCCTGAGGTGGCTTGGTGGTCATTGCTGGGCTGGTTATGCATGTCGGGGGTTGGTGCCTGAGGCCTGAGCTCCCCTACCACCTGGTCTTGGGAGAGCCAGGGCACTTCCTGCAGCAGCTTGGTGGTCATCACCACAGTGGTTGCACATGTCATGGGGGCATGCTGAGGCCCCTGGCCCTTCTCCCTTTCTGGCTTGGTAGCCCAGGGGACTTCCAGTTCTTCTAGGTGTTATAGGTGTTCTTTGGTGAAATGAGACCTTTACTAGTTAATATCAAATTTTGTCTCTGGTTGTGGGTACTTTGTTTTTTCTTTCAATTCTATGTTGAATTATTTGCCATTTCCTCCACTTAAACTCTGTGCTGGTCCTAATTTGTTGTCCTTTGCTTATTTTTAAAATGGGGAAACTGCCTGTGGGGACCAGTACTTGAGTTCTGTTGTTACACTAAATTGCTGCTTTGCTGCTGATTCCCTAGGGAAGGCTTTTTGTGCTGCTCAGGTTTTAATGGTTGAATTTATAGGTACTTCCAGGTCTAGTGGGATCTGGTGCACCTGGGTTGTGTAGAAACTCTGGTCTGGGCCTCAGTCTTTTCATCAAACTGCTCCCCATGCAATTCTGTATTCCTGACCAATCTCCTCTGAGTGGTACTATGCTGATTGGGGGGCAGATCAGCTATCCTTGCTGTGCCCCAGTATTCCTTTGGTAGGCCTGTCTTCCGCCACTGCCCATGCTCCAAACACTTCCCATGGGACAGGCCATGCTCTGGTCCCTTGGAATGACTCACTGGCCTCTGAGTAGCTCCTTTTTTCAGTTGTTGTGGCTCCTTGTGCCTATATGGGTCCACAGGAATGCTATTAGTGGTCTTGATGGCCTGGGGGTCACCAAGGCCCTCCTCTCCTCCACCATCTCCAAGCAATTTCATCCAAAGGGCACAGGTGTGGCTTTTGCCAGCTCCTACTCTGTATGCTCAGCAGCTCCAGCCTGGAAGTGTCCAGGATTTCAAACAGTTGGAGCAGTTTTTTCTTTCTTTCTTTGTAGCTTCTCTCACCTTCATGCACTCCATAGGTCTCTCCTACTCTTTCCCTCAGTTCTAGTGGCCCCAGGTTGGCTGTCATTCCTTTTTTATAATTGTAAATTGGTTGATTTGTGAGAGAGAATGACACTGGTGACTGTCTATTCCACCATCTTGACTGGAAGACTTCTCTCTCTCTTTTTTTTAGCCTAGCTAATTGTTTGTCTATTTTATTTATCTTCTCAAAAAACAAACTTTTTGTTTCATTGATCTTTTGTATTGTTGTGGGGGTTTCTGTTTCATTTAATTCAGCACTGATCTTAATTATATTTCTTTTTGTCTACTAGTTTTAGGATTAGATTGTTCTTGTCTTTCTAGCTCCTTGAAGCATAGTGTTAATGCATTTATTTGAAGTCTTTCCATTCTTTTGATGTAGGTGTTTATTGCAATAAACTTCCCTCTTAGTACTGCTTTATCCCACAGGTTTGGTATTATGTATCTTTGTTTTCATTAGTTTCAAGAAGTTTCTTGATTTCTGCTTAATTTCTTCTTGGACCAATAGATCATTGAGGAGTCTGTTGTTTAGTTTCCATGCACTTAAGTAGTTTCCAGAGTTTTGCTTGTTATTGATTTCCAGTTTTAATCCACTGTGGTCTGTAAAGATACTTGGCATGATTTCAATTTTTTTGTAATTTGCTGAGACTTGATTTGTGACTTAGTGTGTGGTCCATCCTGGAGAGTATTCCATGTGCTGATGAGAAGAATGTGTATTCTGTAGCCTTCTTTTCCTCTTTTTATAGTTTTTGGTTTGAAGTCTATTTTATCTGATATAAGAATAGCTACTCCTGCTCGTTTTTGGTTTCCATTTGCATGGTATATTTTTTACATCCTTTCACTTTTAGTCTGTGTGTGTCTTTATAATTGAGGTGTTCTCTACAAGAGAGCAGATAGTTGGGTCTAGCTTTTTTTTTTTTTCCTTTTTGTCTTTTTTCGTGACTGGTAATGGGATCGCAACCCTCGGTGTCGCACCCATACCACGACCGGCAACAGGATCACAACCCTCAGTGTCGCGCCCGCACCACACTCAACCAGTGAGCGGACCGGTCTCTATATGGGATCTGAACCCTCGGCGGGAGCGCCGCCACGCTCCCAAGCGCCGCACTCTACTGAGTACACCACCGGGCCGGCCCAGGTCTAGCTTTTTAATCCAATCTATCAGTCTGTATCTTTCGAATGAGGAGTTTAATCCATTTACATTTAGGGTTGCTATTGACAGGTATTGCTTTACTTCTGACATTACATTGCTTTTAGTTTAAGTGTTTTAAATATCACTTCTCTCTTTCTTCCCCGTTTATTATTCATCTTCAATATTATTGAAGATTTGGATTTTTTTTTTTCCTTTTTGTCTTTTTTCGTGACTGGCAATAGATTGCAACCCTCAGTGTTGCGCCCGTACCGGACCGGGACTGGCAACGGGATCGCAACCCTCGGTGTTGCACCCGCACCTCACTCAGCCAGTGAGCGGCCGGTCTGTATGTGGGATCCGAACCCTCAGCGGGCGCTCTGCCGTGCTCCCAAGCGGCACACTGTAGCAGTGTGCCACTGGGCCAGCCCGAAGATTTGGATTTTTGAGGTGGTGTGATTTAGCTTCCTTCTCTTCCTCGTTTGCATTTTGGTTTTGATGGCGGGTTTTGCTCTTTCTTGCAAATCTGTGATAGTGATTATCATTTTTTAGATTCTGGATGCAGGACTCCTTGGAAAATTTCTTACAGGGCTGGTTGGATGGTAGTGAACTCCCAAAATTTTTATTTGTCTGGGAAATGGACCATTTCTCCTTCATTTCTGAAGGATAATCTTGCTGGATATAAAATTATTGGCTGGCAATTTTTATCTTTTAGAATTTTGAATATATCATTCCATTTTTTAATGGTTTGTAAGGTTTCAGATGAGGACTCTGCTATTGACCTCTTATACTTGACTTGACACTTTCCTCTTTTTGCCTTTAGAATTCTCTCTTTGTCTTTAAGTTTTGCCAGTTTTACTACAATGTGTCTTGGAGAGGATCTTTGTGGATTGAATCAGTTTGGGGATCTTTGGGCTTCTTGGATCTGGAGGTCTGCATCTCTCCCTATATCTGGGAAATTCTCTGTTATTATTTCCTTCAATAGGTTTTTAATGCCTTTTCCTTTCTCCTCCTCTACTGAAATACCCATGATTCAGATGTTTGTGCACTTGAGGTTGTCTGCTAGCTCTCTTAGATTTTCTTCATTTTTTTAAAATTTGTTTTTCCTTTTTTTTTTCTGCCTGGGTTATCTCAAAAAGACATCTTTGCAGTTTGAAATTCTTTCTTCTGCTTGCTCTAGCCTGCTGCTCAAGTTTTCTGTTCTGTTTTTTATTTCACTGAGTGAATATTTGAGTTCTAGGAGTTCTGTTTCATTCTTTTTTATAGTATCAACCGCTTTGCAAATTTCCTCCTTCATGTTCTGGATATTTTTTCTTGTTTCACTGTGTTCTCTAATTGATTCTTCTCTTATCTCTTTGAGTTTTCTTAAGATCACCTCTCAGAATTTTTTTTTAGATATCTCAAGGGTTTCCTAGTCTATTGGGTCTGGTACTTGAAAATTACTATAGTCCTTTAGTGGTGTCCTAACTTCTTGTTTATTTGTAGTTCTAGTATTTTTTCATTGATGTTTGGTCATCTGGTAGGGCACTTATTTTTTCTATACTCAAATATAGTGGGCTATGAGGGGAAAGACTTCCTCCTCTATTTGTAGTGCGATTGAGTATGTGGTAGGCTGCCACAGCTCCTGCTCAGTCAGTGGGTGTGCCTTCTCTGGGGCTCAAGGCAGGCATAGGCCAGTGCCTGAATTTGGGGCCTGGGGCCTGGGGCCCGGGAGTGAGCTGCACTCACCTGGGGTGCCCATGCAGTCATACAGTGGGCATGCCTTCTCCAGGGCTTCAGGTTGGAAAGGGCCGGTGCCTGAAGTCCTTGCAGAAAATTATGTTAAGTGAAGTAAGCCTGACACAGAGGGAAAAATACTGCATGTCTTCACTCATAAGTGGGAACTGAGAGAGAAAGAAGGAAGGAAAGAAAGACCACAGTAGTGTGTTGAACATGCAGAGGGAGAGAACAGACCTAGGATTGCCAGGGCCAGCAGTGAAGGGGGAGGGAGAGGGGATTTGGAGAGAAGTTGAGTGGGGGACACAGTGAATAATTCCAATTTGAGTGGTGGGCATGCTGATAGCAATGATTTGCTCACCACATCTTGAGCACAAGTGCAAACAGTCAGCTCTTGCCCCATGAATATGTATAATCAATACAAATTTTAAAAATTCAAAAGATAAATAAGTACTTACTACTTAAAATCTTTATTTAAATGTTAAATGAAAAGCTTATAAAGACCTATTTAATGATAATTTGGCATTGTATGCAGTGATGTATCAACTTTTCTCAGAATATCCGATTTCATTCATTTTTCCCAAAAATTGCAAAAGGCATTAGACTTTTAAACACAGTAATGGTAAGCAGAGATAAACAAAACAATAGTAAAATGGATGGAATTAGTTCTGGGTCTCTGGAGAAATTCTCTGAGGAGGTTCCCATCATCTTTTCCAGTATTCTCCCTCAGGGATCCTCCATTCCTGACACTAATTAACAACAGGAGGCTGAAGCCCAGCTGACTGTAAAATAAGGCAGAGTCTTCAGCAGCCACCACTATCCTGTTGCTTTTCCCATGTCCTTGGGTAAAATAAAAGCAGTGTGACAACCTGCACTGAACACTTTTGACCGGAACAGAAATTCCCAGTTACCAGGTAGAATCAAAGCCTTCTATTTCTTTGGTATAAATTCTGTGTTCAGTTCCTGATCCTCTTTGGGCCTAGTGATGCTGAATGTGAGCATGAGAGAGTGGTCATATGCAGGGTTGGCATGTATGAAAGACGCTTAAATGCAGAAGAAAGTTCTGGTAACTAATGCCATTTTGTACTATAAAAAAAGAAAGCCACAGCAATATCACTTCCATCTCTGTCATTAAAAAATTGATGGCTTTTTAAAAGAATGAAATTCTGGCACTTGCACACATGGATGAGTCTGGAGAAAATTATGTTAAGTGACATAAGCCAGACCAGGAAAGAGAAATGCTGCATTTTCTCACACATAACTGGGTGCTAAGAAAGAAGGAGAGAGAGAGAGAGAGAGAGAGAGAGAGAGAGAAGAGAGAGGAGAGGAGAGAAGGAAGGAAAGAAAGAAAGAAGGAAGGAAGGAAAGAAAAGACAAGACCACAACAATATGTTGAACTTTCAGAAGGAGAGAACAAACCTAAGGATACTAGAGACGGGGGGAGGGAAGGAGGGAGCTTGGGGAGTGATAGGTAACGGGCATAAAGAAAAATCATGATTTGTAATAATAAATATGCTAAGAATAAATAATAATAATTTCAAAAAGTAAAAAAAAAAAAAAATTCATGGCAAAAAAGAATGGATTTATATCCTTGGTTATAGCAATTTTACCCACCACTATTTTATTGTTCAAGCTTGGTGCCCGTATTTTGGCCCTTAATACTATTCTCCACTAAAATAAACTCAAACTCTTTGGAAGTCAGTTAATTCCACGTATTGAGGCTATAAGAAATGTAGGACAGCAAGGCATATCCAAGAATGTTTATGAGAGAATCCATGATAGTCCTCAAAAGGCAACTGAGCCAGTTTAAGGGAACTACTGGCCATGTTGTGAGAATTAAAAAATAATGATAATAATAATAAAGATAATTTAGGTTAATTGAAGCCAGACCACGAGTTCATAATGATAATTAGGGATCATAATGATACTCAGATTCATATAAAGCTTGCAAAAGTGTGGTGTGATCCAAAAGAACAGTGAATTTCAAATTGTTTAACTTTTCAAGTTGATTTTAATAAGCAAGAATGTATTTATTCTTGTATATATGTATGTATACACACACACATATACATTTTTCCTTCTGTTAAGTAAATGTCTTTTTAGAAGTATAGTATGGATTTATTACTATCTATGTGAGCAGAAAAGAAAAGGCAAAAATGAGGAAATTCAAAAGCCCTGCACAAATAAGAACAGGAGTGATTGATCGGTTCCCGAGCTCTTACATAATGCCAGGTAGAAAGGGAGTTTTGCAGGTAAGTTGTGCTGCTGTTCTTACAAAAACAAGCATAGCATCAAAAAGAGGGCTTAACAGTATGTTTCAAGAAAATAAATTAGCCACATATCTCCAAAAAAAAAAAAAAGTAGAGCTAGCTGTGCAGACCACCTCATTCTTCGTTTAGGGAATGAGGTGGATAGGCTGTGCTGTCCGATATTTCAGGACTTGAAATGTGGCTGCTGTGACTGATTGACAGACTTTTAAATTTTATTTGATTTAAACAAATATAAAAACTGATACTTGGTACAGCATTAGAAAACAAAGTATGCTTGGAACAACTTGGATAAGTGAATCTACTCCTTCAATTGTAAACTTTATAAAATCTAAATCAGATCAAGTATTTCTGATGAAAGTTTATTATCTGATTTGAAATGTACAGTAAGTATAAAATACAAACTAAATTTTAAAGACCTAGTATGAAAAAATTTAAACTACCTCATTAATAATTTTTTGTGTTGAAACATGTCAAATTTATAATAGTTTGGACATAATGGATTAGATAGAAACATATTATTAAAATTAATTTTACCTGTTTCTTTTTGCTTCTTAAAATGTGACTACTAGAAAAATTTTAAGTATATATTTTGCTCAAGTTATGTTTCCACTGGGTAGCTCCGTTCTAGTAACCTCACTGTGACTGAGCTGATGATAAGATAAAAACAAGCGCACAATTAAATCAATAGAACTGGTCAATATATCAACATAACACAATAAGTTAAGCACTGCTGTCCTACTAATCTTGAAAGCATACCTCATTTCTGAGCAAAAAGTGAAGTCTCTAGGGAAGATAAAGCATTATAACAGTCACCGTGACGTAACGTGTAAGTCTTTGTTTATTCAGCTCGGAATTTCCTCAGATGGCACAACGTATTTCTGTACAATGAACAACAGCACATTGGGCAGGTTCTGGAACTTCTCTGGCCTGTGGCAATACAGTAGTCCCCCTTATCCACAGGGTATATGTTCTGTGACCCCCAGAGGATGCCTGAAACTGAGGATAGTACCAACATCTATATATTCTATTTTTTTCTATACGTAATACATACCTATGATAAAATTTAGTTTATAAGTTAAGCACTGTAAGAGGTTAACAACAACAATCGATAGTATAATAGAACAATTATAACAATATGCCCCATCACTACTTTTGCAACTTGGAGCTATTATTAAGTAAAACAAAGGTTACTTGAACACAAGCACTGTGGTACGATGCCAGTTGGCCTGATAACCCAGATAGCCACCAAGTGACAAACAGGCAGGTAGTATATACAGTGTGGACACACCCACAAAGGGATGATTCAGTCCCAGGTGGGAGGAAGTGGGTGTCTAGAGATTTCATCAAGCTACTCTGAATGGCATGCAATTGAAACTCAGGAATTTTTTATTTCTGGGATTTTTTATTTAATATTTTTGGAAGCCTCAGTTAAGTGTAACTGCAGAAAGTGAAACTGCAGGGAAGGGGGGACTACTGTACTGCATTTTCTTTTGATCTAGGAAGACAAACTTGGGAGCAATAAAAGCATTTTTAAAAAGCAATAATAAAGAAACAAATTCACATCCATTGCAGTGGCACTTGATAACTGACTTTTAGTTTCATGTAGTGATAAATTTTGCTACAGCTGTAATACTGTTTTGCTATCTGTGCTCTCCGGGGTGTTTAAAGTACACAAAGGAATCTGATATATTAGACCTGAGATATATTTGACTTAGAGAAGAGGTAATCACAGAAAAGTACCTGAGGGTACTTAGAGGTTCCTTAGAGTAGAGGAGGACATTTAAAGGTGAGGCAGTGTCATTATCAAAGGACAGGGATCACAACATGCAATGTGTGATGGGAGATCATAAATAAATTAGGCCATCTTAAAATAAAAGTCAAGAGATGATGCCAAACAGCTAGCCAGGGAACATATTGTGGTGTTTCACTGATGTGTTCCCACTTGATTGAAAAAAATGTTAGAAACAAAATGAATATTGCAAATTTCACAATTAGTTAATTAAGAAAAAAAGTTGTAAAACAAAAGTCACCAGAAAGTGTCACATTCAATGCAATTATAAAACTAGAAACAATATTTTGAGCTCATTTGTACATACATTTTTTGTATAGTAAATTGTATAATATACAATTTTATATTAAAAGTGCTTTAAACATTTATTATCTATTAGTATGTTGGATGAAAGGTAAGTGAAAGGAGTGTAAAGAAGGGAACAGTTTTAGCAGACCCTAATATGTCTCAGAGAAAGATTTTTATTATGCTGTTAGCCATGGAAATATTAAGAAATAATAAACATGAGAGTCTAAGAATGGGTGGTAATTCATGAATAGCGAGAGAGTTGAGAAGATAGAAGATCAAAGTGTAGGAGATTTAAATCTTAAAATATGCTTTTCAACTTTACTGAAGTTTGGGATTATGGAATAGAAGCCTTATTTCCTGAAAAGAGTTTCACATCTAGATTTATTGAGCTAAATGCTGGATTTCCTTGGGTAGTAAGTAGGGTAAATGTGTCACCAAGAGGTCAAAAACATTGAGGATGGAAATACAAAAACTGTTGGTTTGAGTTTGAGTTAACGGAATTACTTGCTGCTTCTCTGTTCCCTCAAAAGTTCTGAACTTATTCTCACAATTCAGGCAGCGGCGTGGACTTTAAACTGCCGCAGAAGAGGCTGCAGAGAACATTGCAGAGACATACCTGGAACCACCATGGCCTCACAAACTATGGATGAGCTTGGAAAGGATTCTTTCATTTCCAGTGTCCCAGGATTCAGGATTTTGATTAAACAAAAAAATTGAAGTACTGCAAAGAGATATTTTCTGCTTAGAGTATTCTTTTTTTTTTTTTTTTTAGAGCAGGAAACATTAAAAAATAAAAACATTTGAGAGAGTAGCAGAAGGAGCCGTAACAGCAGATAAAATTAGATATTTTCTTTCCAATAGAATGCCACTTACCTTACCTNCGAGCTCTGATGTCCACAGACAGGGGAGAAGAGTGTATCCCAGCTCTAGCAGATCGAGAGACAGAATGCCACTTACCTTACCTACCAATTTTAAGGGTGTCACTTGGAATTATAATTCTAAATGGATTTATGGTCCCACAGATCCACTTTCATTTATTTTGTTAATTGCTCTGGTGAAAAGCAGCATCCACATTTGAGATTGAGATAGCTAGAAAGGGCAAAGAGCTTGGTCTTTGGCATTTTTAAAAAAATAACAACTTTATTGAGATATAATCTACATTCAGAGAGAGCTAACATACATATATATGTTGTTTAATAAAGCCCAAGTCTGGGCTTCCTCAAGGGCAGTTTTTACTGACTGCTTACCCCGCACCCCTGCCATGTATGGATTAGTCAGCTTGGGCTGCCATAACAAAATATCATAGATTGCGTGGCATAAACAACAGAAATTTATTTTCTCACTGTTCTGGGTACTGTAAATCCAAGATCAGGGTGCCAGCCAGGTTGGGTTCTGGTGAGGGCTCTCTTCCTGGCTTGCAGATGGCCACCTTCCCACTGTGGGCTCACATGGCCTTTCCTGTTTCTTTGGATGTCTTCTAATATTTTTGTTGAAAATTAGACATTTTAAATAACACAATGTGGCAACTCTGGAAATCAGACCTCACCCCGCCCCCCACTGCCACCACCACTGCCTTTGTTCTTGCGGGCTTTGTTTGTTTTGTTACTGTTTGTGTAGTGATTTTTAAAAAACTAATTAGTCTATATTCTTGTTGTGTGTAGTCAGTGAAGTCTTTGCTCAGTTAACTCAGTGGACAACTAATGATAGAGATTTTTCTAGAATGCCTGGAACCAGTCAGTATCCTAGCCCCTGCTAGGAGTCCTCTGGGTGTGCTGGGGCATGACTTTAGCACTTTGGCAGCCAGTGTACAACTGCTTTGCTTCCACAGAGTCTCATGGCCAGCCAGAAGCGAGAGCATGCAGCCTTCTCTGGCCTTTCGTAAGCGCTTGCACATGCCTGCACTTGCATAGGGCCGTGTGGGTTCCCAGGACTATGTCGGAGCTTTTCAAAGCCCATTATGGACATCTCACTCCCCAGCTTTTCCTTTTACATTTTTTGATTAGC
>NW_007726908.1:355527-359126 GCF_000696425.1 Galeopterus variegatus | reverse complement strand
TTTCAAAGCCCATTATGGACATCTCACTCCCCAGCTTTTCCTTTTACATTTTTTGATTAGCAAAATCTCGTTGTTTTCACTGAAATACAGTCATGTTTTTGAATAAGTTCCTCTCATATTGTTGCAATCCTTTGGTTAATATCCATAGATCTGAAAAAGTTGACTTTGACAATATTTGCCAGTGCTCTTGTGTTTATGGAAGGGCAGCGCCTTGCAGATCTTTGTTCCACTATTCAGAAATACTCTCTCCCTTTGGATTTTTTCGTGTGTGTAAACTAGTGTTTGCGAGGAATAAAAGTGTGATTTACAATATTGGTACCATGGAACCAGTTGTAACTATGCAAAAATGCTTTAGCATTTTAACTGTGTCCGTCTGGTCCAAGTCTAACCCCTCCTTTTGCTGTCACAGCCACTGTTGTGTCATCTTATTTCCAGTCGGGGGACATGAGTCTATCACATCAATTACCATATCCCGACTTTTGCTTTTTTTTACAACACTTGGTTCTTACTCTCGTAATTACTCTGTCAATAAGAGTATTAAGAGTGGAAATATAAATGAAATAGAACCTGTATGCTGCCTTGCTAAATGTTTAATTAATATGACCAAGGGAAGAAGCAAAAGGCCCTTAATGTACTTTTAAGCCATTTCCATCCAATTCTTACATTCTTTGTGACACTAGACAGGAACGCAAATCACTTAAATAGTTTTGTACACCAGGAAATTTGAGTTCCCATTGTTTGGATTTGTTTGGTGTTATATAAAAATTGGCTAACTTCTTTTTGTTTACTTATTTGGGCAATATATAGAGAACAGCTGATTCTGTTTCAAGTGCTATGAAATAAACAGAGGATGAAAGTAAATGACAGTTCAGAGGAAGACTTCATCTTAGCTGGCTTCTCAGAATATCCCCAGGCAGAGTTCCTGCTCTCGCTGTTTGTCTTTGGGTTCTATGCCGTGACACTCTCAGGTAACACAGCCATCATCTTGGTCTCCCTCCTGGACAGCCGGCTCCATACCCCAATGTACTTCTTCCTTCGAAACCTCTCATTTCTGGACATGTGTTTCACTACCTGCATTGTCCCTCAGATGTTGACAAATGTCTTGGGAGGTAGTAAGAAGATAAGCTATGTGGGCTGCGTGGTTCAGTATTCTGTGGCCTTGGCACTTGGCTCCACAGAGTGTGTGCTTCTTGCTGTCATGGCTGTTGACCGTTACGTTGCCGTCTGCTGGCCCTTGCGCTATGCTACAATTATGCACCAACAGATCTGCCACCTTTTTGCAGCCATATCCTGGCTTTCGGGGTTTGCCAACTCTCTCTTCCAGTCTTCACTGGCCATTGTTCTGCCTCTGTGTGGCCACCGCTGGGTGGACCATTTCCTTTGTGAAGTCCTGGTCATCATCAAGCTGTCCTGTGTGGACACTGGTCCAGTCGAATCGAAGATGTTCATTGCTCGCTTGATCATTCTTGTCGTTCCAGTCTCCATCATCCTTACCTCCTATGCCTGCATTGCCAGGGCTGTGGTGAAGACGCAGTCTGCTGAAGGACGGCAGAAGGCCTTTGGGACTTGTGCATCCCACCTGGTGGTGGTCTCGCTGTTCTATGGAACTATCATGTTCATGTACCTACAGCCTAAGAGTAACTACTCTCAGAATCAGGGAAAGGTCCTTGCCCTCTTTTATACTGTTGTTGCCCCCACCTTGAATCCACTAATCTATACACTGAGGAACAAAGACGTAAAGAGGGCGATTAGAAAAGTGATATGGAAGGATTCAGTTTAAGAAATTACGATCCTTGGAATTTGGCTCATAGAAATTATTTGAACAGTGGATGAATGGCAGGAAGGACAGTTTTCAGATTTCAGTTCAAACTGAAAAACAAATGGGGAAAGCCCTAAACACAAACTAAATGTGAAATTATTATCATCAACAGTAATCGTAGTCTTATAAAAGTTGCATGATATGCGCATTGATTCACATTTTTGCTCTCCTCAAAACCTGTAATCTGGATGTTTTGCAATTTGTTCATTTCCTCAAGAGATTATTAGAGCTATAGTTTTCTAGGAAAAACTGGACATTCTGAAGGATAGAAGTCAAGGAAGATATGGAAACTGCTCTGAAATAGCTTACATATGAAGGTAGATAATACGGACCTAAATCTAAAAGTGAGAAATTGATACCTTACAAAAAAGAAAACTGGTTAAGATCATTGAGGAACAGTATAACACTTTGATAGATCAGGGAAAGTTCCCTACAGTGAGATACTTTACTTCATCTTTAAGTGATGTTTAGGATTTGGACATGTGAGTGGCCATGGGGTGGAGAACATTCAGTGCATCCAGACAGAGGTAAGCAAGTTGTGTCACTGATACAAAGGAGAGCAATATTAAGTTCACATATCCATTCATTCTCTCATGTGACAAAGGTTGAGTGTTTACAGCACACAATAGGATCACCACACCAATATAAACGAAGCAGTAATTTTATTCAGCGCATCATAATTTAGGTGGACAAACAAATTGTACATATAAAGGCAAACATAATACAACCCCTGCTGTGATGGAAGGATGCATGAGGAGCAATGAGAAAATTGACTGTCTGGGAAGGTTTTGCCCAGTGGATGGCATGTGCCATGGGTCTTGAAGGATGAAGTCCAGGTTCTCAGATTGACCAAGGCAGAGAAGGCCGAAGGAGCATGTTGTGTGTGGGGATTGGCCCATCAGTTCCAAACTGGAGTAGAGGGAGAGCCCGGTGAGAACAGGACAGGAGGTGGCAGGGATGGATGAGGGCTGGGTTATTAGGGCCCAGGGAAGTTGGGCTGAATTCATCTCGTGCTGTGAGAGATCAAGGTCTGCTGTAGGGCTGCAAACAAGCAGTAGCTAGGAAGATGGTGCAGGGGGATTTCAGAGAAGGGAAGGCTGCGGCGAGAGTGGAGGCAGAGGTGTAGCTAAGGGAGAGCTGCAGTTGTGACTATAAGAGATCATGAAGGCCTAGTCCCCCGGGAGGATAAGAAAGGTGGATGGGGTTGATCATTTAGCTGAAGGATGGGATGAATGAAGGAGATCCCTGTAAAGGTAGGTTGGGATCTGGGAAGGACTATTTTCCTGGATAAGTCTGGGGCCTTATTCTGTAGGTAAAGGAGAACCGAGAAAAGTACCTGAACCAAATTTCAGTTCATGAAGTTTGATCTGGTTTCATGTGCATGATGAACTATAACAAAAAAGACAAAATACTGGGATGCCATTTTTGTTGTTGTTGTTCTTTACCTACTGATAAAAATTTTTATGTTGAATGCATGGGTAGGGGAGATAACACCATCAGAGCAGGATATTGTAAATTTTTATCTATAAGGAGGTGTATCACCATCTTTATCACTATTTAACATAAGCTCTATACAGGAGAGGGCTTTGGGCCCTACCTCGGCTCAGGTAGGCTGGGGGGTGGGCCAGCTGTGGTCTTTGGGTATAGTTCAGGTTGCTGACATAAGTTTAAAACCCAGCCTCAGAGGGCCGGCCCGGTGGCGCACTCGGTAGAGTGCGACACTTGAGAGTGCGGCGACGCTCCCGCCGAGGGTTCGGATCCCACATACAGACCGGTTCCC
>NW_007726908.1:339791-355407 GCF_000696425.1 Galeopterus variegatus | reverse complement strand
AAAAAAAAAAAAAAAAAAAAAAAAAAAAAAAAAAAAAAAAACCCAGCCTCAGAGACCATTGCAAAGATTAAATTTTTTAAATGTGCTACTGAGGCTTCAGTAAAAAGGCTGGGCAGAGGGCAAAGGGAAAGCAACCCCAGGGACGTGGGCTGCACACAGAGCAAAGGAGGCAGAATTAAGAAGAGCCTCTGAGGGGAACACAGGTGTGGATTTCTAAGGCATGCACTGGCATCGCCGTGTGGAAGGAGCTAGAAGTTTCCGTACCTCTACAGGCAGACACTGACTCAACTGATTGTAAATTCAGTCCCATGGGCAATATTTAGCCCATTTGTTCTCTCGTTATGATTTAGCTTTCAGCACCATGTGGACTCAACTTTCCACCATCTCAAGCCTTTGTAAAATAATGGTTCAGGAAGGCTAAATTCATTTCCTAGAATTAAACAGAATTTGGAGCTGGGAACCCAACCCACAGAGTAGAATCACTTCTCACAGAAGCATTAGGGTTTAAAGACAGTAGTAGGCAAAAATTTAATTTATTGAAAATAATTATTCAAAGTCCTTAAATCACTCCCAAATAATAAACATAATTTTATATATAAGCACTTTCAAATGACATACAATATAAATATATAACATATTTTTGGATAACAGATAATAAATATGTACATGAAAAACTCAATTTTACTATATGTAATGCATTTCAGTGAGCTCACATATTTGCATTCCTGTCAGGTAAATGTTTACCTGATGCCACTCCCAAGTTCAGGGTGGCCTAAAAGGTCTTCTGCAAGAGATGTTTACTAACCATAAAAGTCATCCAGAACTTCCTTAGTGGCTTCCAACCATTACCAAGGAAGAAAATGTCCAAAAAGATACGGGATAAATTTAAAAACCATGGGGACAATGGAAGAGAACACATTGAAACATTGCAACTAGAATTCACCAGAATTTATGGCCACTCTGTAGGTTTCACACTAAACTTTGTGCCTTTTTCATTCTGCCAAAGGTAAAAAGCTGTCTAGCAGGTATTTAATGTATAACAGCAAATAATAATGATATTAATATTATACTGGGACTGATGGAACAGGTTCTTAGGCTTTATCTTTAGTCTTTAATATATAAGGACACAAATCCAATAAAATTTGTGACATTTAGGGACATAAGTTAATTTTACTTGCGGTTGAGAATATTAATTTCTAGTTTTTGAGAAGAGGATTAGTGAAATAAAGCATAAATGGGCTATTTAAGATGATAATCTAATTAGAGATATTATGGTCTTCAATTTAGCTTGACTCAGGAAGTCCTGCAGTCTGGAAAATATTGTTTACATCAACGTCTTCCCCTCTGTGGTGTTTCCAGACTCTGGAGGGTGATTTTATTGACCATCTTACTTTTCTGGCCAATAAATAACCAGTTTTTACTGTGTCTGTTAATGTTGTTAATACAGTAAACATCTCTATGTTACTTTTGAAAATAGTTTATGAGAGAAATATCCGAATGCTTTACCTCACTTGAGAAAAGATGTATGTGGTTGGGAGGAGCCTTTGAAAGAGATTGCCCAAAGTTTAATAGAAGGGCCCTGCCACATATTTTTGTACTGTGGACAACTCTACCTTCATCCCCATCCCCCTGGAGTCTTCCTACATTACTGCTATTATGATTTTCATATTTTGATATGGTAGATGTTACCAGAAAAAAAGAAGAGCACAGAGAGGACAGTCGATGTTTGTCCCATCGGTACTTCGATATAGTCACAGTTCTTCCTTCAGGGAGTGCTGGAATCTGATGAAACTGTTCAAAGGTGACGTTATAAGATTCTGTGATGAGGACAGTCGATGTTTGTCCCATCGGTACTTCGATATAGTCACAGTTCTTCCTTCAGGGAGTCCTGGAATCTGATGAAATTGTTCAAAGGTGACGTTATAAGATTCTGTAATAAAGCAAGGCCTATTTGGGGAAGTAACAACTTCTTTGTCGTGATATTTGCATTTTCGTGGTTCGCAGGCGCTGCAGTGACATTTCTCCTAGTACCTTTACGAATTTTTGCAGGTAAGTTAATTGCCCCTTTGGGAACAAAACCAAATCACACTGGTACCCTTCAAGGGGCTGAGGTTTTGCTGTTTGTTCTATTGGTTACGTGGACCCAGCAAACTGTGGAGTATCGTCCCTGCTTGGTCCTCTCCTTTCCCATGTGGCTCCCAGTTGCATTCTAACTCAAAATCATTTACGGCAGTTCCATTCCCATCACCAATCAGTGGCTCAGGAGGAGCCCAGTACACAAATCAATCCATCATCTGTGGGGGAAGTCTTCTGGGAACCTTAGGGAAAGGCTTCCTCAATTCCAAAAAGATACAGCTTCTTCCTTTCTGGAGAGTGTGTCTGGAAGTGACACTTAAAATTGTTCCTCAGGGAGCTAGCTAGTGTGTCAGCTGAAGATAGCACACAGACAGATGGACAGATCCCATGCCCTTGAAGGAATCACCTCCTATCCTGCTCTTTGATACTGCAGCCAATACTATAAAGCCATATACTGTTGGGTTTTTTGTTACTTGCATCTGTCTTCACTGACACACATTCAGAAAGCTAATTTCCAAGATTAACCATTCTGTGTGTAAAGGGACACTTTCCTACTGCAGTTGAAATGAAAATGCATGCAGTTTTTTGAAGATAAGTCATTTTATATCAAAACTCTTAAAAGTGCACATACATAATTAAGAAATTCCACATATTGTAACTCTTTTTAAAGAAAACATTAGAAAATGTAGGGTAATATGAATGAACAAGAACATAATTTAGCACAGTGTCATTAGTGGACAAATTTAAGTGCTTATAATAGGGACTATGGACAAAGGAAAAAAACCTCAAGATAGTTTTCTCTGTATAATAGAACACTATGCGGCCATTACATTTTGTTAAAAAAGAGTATTTGTTGACTTCCGGTCAAGATGGCAGAATAGATGGTCTGCAGCATCACTCTTTCCCACAAATCAACAAATTTACAACTATAAAAATGTAACATCAGCCAAGCTGGGGCCGCTGGAGCTCAGGTGAAGAGGAGAAGAGACTTACGGAGTTCATGAAGGCGGGAGAAACTACGAAGAGAGAAAGAAAAAACTGCTCTGAGCATTTCGGGCCGCGGCCGCTTTAATGCTGGAGCACATGGAGCAGGAGCCGGCAGAAGCGCAGCTGCGCCCTTTAGACAGAATTACTTGAAGGTGGAAGGGGAGAAGAGGACTTTGGTGGCCCCCAGGACAGCAAGACCACTAACAGGGTTCCCGTGGACCCACGCAGGAGTGAGGAGCCAGAACAGCTGAAAAAGGGGAGCCACTCAGAGGCGGGTGAGTCATCACAAGGGACCAGCACAGGGCCCGTCCCATGGGAAGTGTTTAGAGCACAAGCGGTGGGAGAGATGGGTCCACCGGGAGAACATTGGGGCACAGCAAGGAAAGCCAATCCGCGCCCCCAATCAGCACAGGACCATTCAGAGGAGACTGGTCGGGAATGCAGAATTGCATGGGGTACAGTTTGATGAAAAAAAAAAACAGGCCCAGATCAGAATTTCCACACAACCCAGGTGCACCGAGTCTCTGGAGAGCCGGAAGTACCTATAAGGTCAACCATTAAACCCTGAGCTGCACAAAAAGTCTTCCCTAGGGAAAAAGCAGCAAAGCAGCAGTTTACCTCAACCACACAGCTCAAGTACTGGTTCCCACAGGAAGTTCCCCTGGGTTAGAAGCACGCAAAGGACAAAAACTTAGTTCCGGCCCAGGCACACAATGAATGCCTTGGGGCCCACCAGGGAACATGAGGCATGAAGGCAGGGACAGGACGCCTGCCCACAACCACTCACACCACCAGCACCTTGGGGTGCCACCCAGGAACCCGAGGATTGGAGCCAAGGACCGGATTCCACTCCCACATACAGGCATACTACCAATGCCTAGGGGCCTGCCCGTGGACCTGGAGCTAGCAGCCAGGGACTGGACCCCCTTCCCACAACCAGGCATGCCATGACAGTGCCTCATGGACCACCCAGGGATCCAAGGCATAGAGAATGGGACTGGACCCCCCTCCCACAACCAGGCTCACCATGCCAGTGCCTTGGGACCTGCTCAGGGACCCAGGATAAGGAGCTGGGACCGGACCCACCTTCCCACAACCAGGCATGCCAGGACAGCACATCAGGTTCTGCCCAGGGGCCCAAGGCATGGAGAAGGGGACTGCACCCCCCTCCCACAACCAGGCACACCTTGCCGGAATCTCGGGGCCTGCCTAGGGACCTGGGGTAAGGAGCTGGGGACCAGACCCCCCCACACAACCAGGCATGCTGGGACAGCACATCAGGGCCCTGCCCAGGGGCCCAGGGCATGGAGAAGAGGATTGGACCCCCCTCCCACAACCAGGCACCCCATGCCAGTGCCCTGGGGACCGAGGGTATGGAGCCAGGGACTGGACCCCCCTCCCACAACCAGGCACCCCTTGCCAGTGCCTTGGGGCCTTCCCTGGGACCCAGGGCATGGAGAAAGGGACAGGAACCCCCCCACAACCAGGCATGCTGTGCCAGCTCTTTGGAGCCCGCCCAAGGGCCTGAGGCATGGAGAAGGGGACTGAACCTCCCTCCCACAACCAGGCACACCTTGCCAGCAACTCAGGTCTCACCTGGGGACCTGGGGAATGAAGAAGGGGACTGGACACCCCTTCCACAACCAGGCACACCATGCCAGCACCTCTGGGCCTGCCCAGGGACCTGGGGTATGGAGCTGGGGACTGGACCCCTCCCCCCACAACCAGGCACACTGCCCCAGTGCCTCGGAGCCTGTGCTGGGACCCAGGGCATGGAAAAGGGGACTGAACCCACCTCCCACAACCAGGCAAACTGCCAGTGCCTCAGGGCCCACTTGGGGACCTGGGGTATGGAGAAGGGGACCAGACCCCCCCCCACAACCAGGCACATCATGCCAGTGCCTCAGGGCCCAACTGGTGACCTAGGTTATGGAGCCAGGGACCAGACCCCCCCTCCCACAACCAGGCATCCTGCACCAGCACCTTGGGGCCCACCAGGGGACCCAGGGCATGGAGAAGGGGACCACAACCAGGCACACCATGCCAGCACCTCAGGGCCCATGCTGGGACCTGGGCCATGGAGAAGGGGACCAGACCCCCCTCCCACAACCAGGCACCCCGTGCCAGTGCCCAGGGGCCCACACGGGTACCCAGGTTATGGAGCTGGGATCCAGACTCCCCTCCTACAACTAAGTACCCCATACCAGCAACTTGGGGCCTGCCCTGGCACCTGGGGCATGGAGAGAGGGACTGGTCCCCCCTCCCACAACAAGGCACACTGCACCAGTGCCTCGGGGCCTGCCCAGGGACCCAGGGTAAGGAGCTGGGGACTGGACCCCCCTCCCTCAACCAGGCACACTGCCAGCACCACGGAGTAGGCCAAATACATCTCTTCCATGGGGGTGGCCCACCACAGCCACTACAATAACCATGGCACTGTGAAGGCGGCTAGATGCCACAACCACCATGCAGATGGTCTGCCAGCCACTGGAGTGAGATGACACAAGGATAGTCACCAGCAGAGATAAAGAAAGGAGGAGGATGTCTGTCTCCATAGAACCTATTTCATAGTGACGGAAGAGACATCTGCTCTATGATAGTATTGGGGGACCTGATCACGCATCTCAGCATTGGACAGATCATTGAGGCAGCACATCAACAAAGTAACCACTATCCTTTAGAGGGAGAAAAGAAATCTAGGGTAATTAGAGGGGGGAGGGGGAGTGGAAGACAACAAAGTAACCACTATCCTTTAGAGGGAGAAAAGAAATCTAGGGTAATTAGAGGGGGGAGCGGGAGTGGAAGAGGGATGGGGCAGGATTGGACAAGGGACATAAAGAATAATTACAATTTGTAACAATATATATGCTAGTAATATTGATTTGATCAACATGTCTCAATGTTGAACAACCCAAATATGTATAATCAATTTTGATTCAATGAAAATTTTAAATTAATTAATCAATCAATTGATTAATTAATTTTAAGAAAAGTATTTGTTGACAAGAGAAAAATCAGTGGAGGAGGTCATTTTAACTAAAAAATTTAAGTTATAATGCTGATAAATGATAGCACAGAGTTTTTGTATTATAGATAAGTTTATATATATATAGAAAGAACCTAGAAAAAATATAAAAGCACTGATTGTTTTTAGACATCATAATTTGAACAATTTTGATATCTTTTAGTTTCCATATTTTCTATCTTTATTTTTAATTGACAAATAAGAATTGTATATATTTATGGTGTGCAACACAATGTTTTGATATAAGTCTACATAGTGGAATATATAAACCAAGCTAATTAACATATGCATTATCTTGCATACTTATTATCTTTCTATGGTGAGAACATTTAAAATCTACTCTCTTAGCAATTTTCAAGTATATAATACGTTGTTGTTAACTATAGTCAGCACATTGTACAATACATCTCCTGAACTATTCCTCCTGTCTAGCTGAAGTTTTATAACCTTTACTAACATCTCTCCAATGCCCTTCACCATTCCCCCTGTCCCCAGCCCCTGGTAACCACCACTTTATTCTCTGTTTGTGCAAGTTCAACTCTTGTAGATTCCAAGTATAAGTGAGATCATGCAGTATATTAATGACATAAATAACAGGATTTCCTCCTTTTTTAAGTCTGAATAATATTCATTGCACATATATACCACTTTTCCCCCCGCTTTTTGTCTTTTTTCGTGACCAGTAACGGGATCGCAACCCTCGGTGTCACGCCCGCACCATGCTCAGCCAGTGAGCGGACCAGTCTCTATATGGGATCTGAACCCTCGGCGGGAGCGCCACCATGCTCCCAAGCGCCGCACTCAACCGAGTGCGCCACCGGGCCGGCCCTATACCACTTTTTTTGGTTCATTCATTCGTTGAAAGATTGATCTGATTGAAAGGTTGATTCCACATCTTGGATGTCGAGAAGAATGCTGCTGTGCACTTGGGAGTGCAGATATCTCTCAATATATTGATTTCAAATCTTTTGAATATATACCAAGAAGTGAAATTGCTGGATCACATGGTAACTCCATTTTTAGATTTTTGAGGAATATCCATACTGTTTCCCCTAATGGCTGTAGTAATCTATGTTACCACCAACAGTGTGCTGGGGCTTCCTTTTTTCCACATCCTTGCCAATACTGATATCTTCCATCTTTTTGATAATAGACATTCTGACAGGTATAATGTGATAACTAATTGTGGTTTTAATTTGTATTTCACTAATAATTAATGATGTTGAGTATTTTTTCATATATCTTTTGGCCATTTGTATGTCTTCTTTTGAGAAATGTCTATTCAGATCCTTGCCCATTTTTAAATTGGATTATTTTTCTTGCTGTTGAATTGCTTGAGCTCTTTATATATTTGGATATTAATCCCTTATCAAATATATTATTGCAAATATTTTCTCCCATTCCATAGGTTGCCTCTTCTCTGTTGTTTTCTTTGCTGTGCAAAAGCTTTCTAGTTTAGTTTAATTCCATTTGTCTATTTTTGCTTTTCTTTTTGTACTCTTTGGGACATATCCAAAAAACTTTGTTCAGACCAATATCAAGAAGCTTATCTATTTTTTCTTCTAGTACTTTTAGGTTTCAGGTCTTATATTCAAGTTTTTAACCCATTTTGAGATGATTTTTTTGCATATGGAGTGAGATAAGGGTCCATTTTTATTCTGTGTATGGATATACAATTTTCTCAGAACCATTTATTGAAAAGATCATCCTTTCTCCATGTGTGTTCTTGGCACCTTTATCAAAGATCAGTTGACAATATAGGAGCTGATTTATTTCTGACTCTATATTTTGTTCCATTGGCCTATGTGTCTGTTTTTGTGCTAGTACATTGCTGTTTTGATTACCGTAAGTGTGTAGTATATTTCAAAGTCCAGTAGTGTGATGCCTCCAGCTTTGTCTTTTTTGCTCAAGATTGCTTTTGTTATTTAGGGTCTTTTGCAGTTCCATATGAATTTTAGGATTATTTTTCTATTTCTGTAAAGAATGTCATTGGTATTTTAATAGGGATTGCATTGAATCAGTAGATTGCTTTGGGTAGTATAAACATTTTAATAATATTAATTTTTCCAATCCATGACCATGGGATATATTTCCGTCTCTTTGTGTTTTCTTCAGTTTCTTTTATCAATGTTTTACAGTTTCCAGTGTACAGATCTTTCACCTCTTCGATTGTTTATTCCTAAGTATTTTATTCTATTTGTTGCTATCATGAATGGGATTTTTTAACTTCCTTTTTGGACAGTTTATTGTTTGTGTATAGAAATGTGATTGATTCTTGCATGTTAATTTTGTATCCTGCAGGTTTACTAAATTTGTTTATTAGTTCTATCTCTTTTCTTTGTTGTTGTAGTTGGGTCTTTAGGGTTTTTCATGTATATGTTTATGTCATCTTCAAACAGAGATTATTTTACTTCTTCCTTTCCAATTTGGTTGTCTTTTATTTCATTGTCTTGAGTGAACTGGACATTCACATGTAGAAGAATCAAATGTATCCTTATCTTACCCCCAATACAAAAATCAACTCAAATAGGTTAAAGACTTAAACATAAGACCTGAAACTGTAAAAACTACTAGAAGAAAATTTAGGAGACCTGAGCAGAGCCATGCCCAGGGACCAATGCAGCTGCTGGCCCCACCTGAACCCAAGCACCAAAGGGGGGGTGCTCACAGGCCCTGCCAAACCACCATGTGGGCTGCACAGGTTAGTGCATGTAGGACCTGAGTCAAGCCACACCCAGGGACTGACACAGCTGCGGGCCCCTCCCACACCTGAGCACCAGAGAGAGGGCTCATAGGCCCCACTGAAAGACCACAAGGGCCACACAGGCGAGCATGTGCAGGACCCATGCACTGACCAAAGAGTAGCCAAAGCAGCCCACTACACACTCAACTGCATTGATAAAAGAAGAGTCACGAGCAGAACCTACAGAGGAGGAAGGAGGAAATCTTCCACCTCATAACCCACTCCAGAGTAATAGAAGAATTAAGTGTTCTACCAGATGGCCAAACATCAGTGCAAAAATACTAGAACTACAAATAAACAAGACATGACACTGCCAAAGGAATATGGTATTTCTCAAGCACCAAACCCATAGAGCCAGGAACACTTGAGATGCCTGAAAAAGAATTCCAAGCACTGATTTTAGGAACACTCCAAGAAATAAGAGAAGAATCAACTAAAGAACACAATGAAGCAAGAAAAAAAATCCAGGATACGAAGGAGGAAATTTACAAAGAGATTAATAACTTAAAAAAGAATGTAACAGACATCCTAGAATTGAAAAATTATCTCAATGAAATAAAAAATAGAACAGAAAGCTTGAGCAGCAGGCTAGAGCAAGCAGAAGAAAGAATCTCAGAACTCAAAGATAGTCTTTTTAAAGTAACCCAGCTAGACAAGAAAAAGGAAAAAATACCCACCTTTTTTAAATGAAGAAAATTTAAGAGAGCTAGCAGACAACTTCAAGCACACAAATATATGAATCATGGGTATTGCAGAAGGGGAAGAAAAAGGAAAAGCCATTAAAACCTTATTCAAGGGGAAAATAACAGAAAACTTCCCAGGTATAGGGAGGGATGCAGACCTTCAGATTCAGGAAGCCCAGTGATCCCCAAACAGACTCAATCCAAAAAGATCCTCTCCAAGACACATTGTAGCCAAACTGGCAAAACTCAGACAGAGAATTCTAAAAGCAGCGAGAGAAAAGTACCAAGTCACATATAAGGGATCCCTCATCAGCCTAAAAGCAGACTTCTCAACTGAAACCTTACAGGCCAGAAGAAAATGGGATGATATATTCAAAAGACTAAAAAAAAAAAAAAAATGCCAGCCAAGAAGTCTATACTCAGCTGGTAATCCTTTAGAAATGAGGGAGAAATAGTGTATTTCCCTGACAACAAAAACTATGGGAGTCACTACCACACAACCAGCCCTGCAATAATACTCAAAGGAGTCCTGCATCTGAAACCTGGAAAAGCAATAATCAATATCACACATTCACAAGAAAGAGCAAAGCCTGCCATTAAAAACAAAACACAAATGAGAAAGAGAAAGGAGCTAAATCATGTCACCTCAAAAATCCAACTAACATTGAAGAGGAAAAATAAAAGGGGAAGAAATGGTCAAATAATGTTTGAAACATCTAAACAAAAAGTGGTATAAGGACAGGAGTAAAGTAATACTTATCAATAACAACCATAAATGTAAATGGATTAAACTCCCCATTCAAAAGACACAGACTGTCTGATTGGATTAAAAAGCTTGACCAAACTATATGCTCTCTTCAAGAGACCCACCTCACCTATAAAGATGAACACAAGCTAAAAGTGAAAGGATGGCAAAAGATATACCATGCAAATGGAAACCCCAAATGAAAAGGGGTAGCTATTCTTATATCAGATAAAGTAGACATCAAACCAAAAACCACAAAAAGAGACAAAGAAGGCCATTATATAATGGTAAAGGGATCTATCCAGTTAGAGGACATAACAATTATAAATATGTATTCACCCAACTGTGGAGTAACTAGGTATGTAAAGCAAACACTCTTAGACCCCCCCCAAAAAAGATAGCCCCCAATACGATAAGAGTGGGTGACCTGAACACTCTGTCAGTGTTAGAAAGATCTTTCAGGCAGCAAATCAACAAAGACACACAGGATTTAAGCTATACCTTAGACCAACTGGACCTGGAAGATATCTACAGAACATGTCATCCAACAATGATGAGAGAATATCCAATCTTCTCATCAGCACATGGACATTCTCCAGGATAGACAACAAACTAGGTCACAAATCAAGTCTCAGCAAATTTTAAAAAATTGAAATCATCTTAAGTATCTTTTCAGGCCACAATGGATTAAAACGGGAAATCAATAAGCAAAATTCTAGAAACTACTCAAATGCATGGAAACTAGACAACAGGCTCCTGAATGGCCTATGGGTCCAAGAAGAAAATAAACGGGAAATCAAAAAGTTTCTTGAAATGAATGAAAACAAAGATACATCATACCAAAACTTGTGGGATACTGCAAAAGCAGTAATAAGAGGGAAGTTTATTGCAATAAATGCTTACATCAAAAGAATGGAAAGACTTCAAATAAGCAACCTAACACTGCACCTTGAAGAACTACAAAAACAACAACAATCCAATCCCAAAAGTAGATGGAAAGAAATAATCAAGATCAGGACAAAAATAAATGAAATAGAGACCCAAATACAATACAAAAGATCAATGAAACAAATAGTTGGCTTTTTGAGAAGATAAATAGAATAGACAAACCATTAGCTAGGTTAACAAAAAAAAAAAAAAAAAAAAAAAAAAAAAAAAAAAAAGATGAGAGAAGATCAAAATAGCAAAAATCAGAGTGAAAAGGAAGTCATTACACCCAATACCACATAAATGTGAAGAATCATTAGAGATTATTATAAACAACTGTATACCAACAGATATGAAAACCTGGAGGAAATGGATACATTTCTGGACACACACAAACTACTGAGATGGAACTAATAAGAGATAGAGAACCTGAACAGGCCAATAACAAGCAATGAGACTGAAGCAGTAATCACAAATATTCCAGCAAAGAAAAGCCCAGGACTGGATGGATTTACAGCTGAATTCTATCAAGCCTTTAAAGAAGAATTAATACCACTTCTCTTCAGACTTTTGCAAAAAATTGAAGCAGAAACCATTTTCCAAAACTCATTCTATGAGGCCAGCATCAACCTGATACCCACACCAGATAAAGACATAAAAGAAAAAGAAAACTACAGGCCAATATCCTATATGAACATAGATGCAAAAATCCTAAACAAAATACCAACAATCAGATTAAAGCAACACATCAAAAAAATTATTCACGATTATCAAGTGGAGTTCATCCCCAGGACGCACAGTTGGTTCAACATTTGCAACTCAATAAATGTGATATACCACATCAACAAAATCAAGGACAAAAACCATATGATTATCTCAACTGATGCAGAAAAGGCATTTGACACAATTCAATATCCCATCATGATTAAGACTCTCAGCAAATTAGGTAAAGAAGGAAATTATCTCAACACAATAAAAGCCATCTATGACAAACCAATTGCCAATATCATCCTGAGTGAAACAAGAACAGAAACAAGAAAAGGATGCCCACTCTCACCACTCCTATTTAATATAGTCTTGGGAGCAGAGCAATCAGGCAAGAGAAAGAAATAAAGGCATGAAGATTGGAAAGGACGAGGTCAAACTGTTCTTCTTTGCTTATGACGTGATCTTATATATAGAAAATCCTATAGACGCTACCAAAAAACTCTTACAGCTGATTAACAATTTCAGTAATGTGGCAGGATACAAAATCAACACACAAAATCAATAGTGGTTTTACACTCCAATAACAAACTAGCAAAAAATGAAATCAAGAAAGCAAGCCCATTTACAATAGTCATACAAACAAAAAAAACTTAGGTGTCAATTCACCAAGGAGGTGAAAGATCTCTATATTGAGATCTACCAAACACTCTGAAATAAATTAAACAGTACACAAAAGATGGAAAGACATACCATGCTCTTGAATGGAAAGAACATTGTAAAAATGTCCATTCTACCCAGAGGAATCAACACATTCAATATAATCCCCATCAAAATACCAACAAAATTCTTCAAAGAAATCCAAACATTCACATGGAACAATAAAAGACCCTAAATAACCAAAGCAATCTTAAGCAAAAAATAAATAAACAAATAAATAAAGCCAGATGCATAACACTGCCCAACTTCAAATTATATTACAAGGCTATTGTAACCAAAACAGCATGGTACTGGCACAAAAACAGACACTTGGATCAATGGAACAGAATAGAATACCCCAAAATAACACATACTTACAGCCAACTGGGCTTTGACAAAGGCAGCAAGAAGATACATTGGAGAAAAGACAACCTCTTCAGTAAATGCTGCTGGGAAAATTGGACATCCATATGCAGAAGAATGAAACTGGACTTGTATTGCTGACCATATACCAAAATCAATTCAAAATGGATTACAGACTTAAATATAAGACCTGAAACCATAAAATTACTAGATGAAAATATAGGGGAAACATTCCAGGTAATCAGACTTGGCAAAGACTTTATGAATAAGACCCCCAAAGCACAAGCAATAAAAGAAAAAATAAATAAATGGAATTTTATCAAACTAAAAAGCTTCTGCACAGCAAAGGAAACAATCAACAGAGCAGAAATACAACCTAGAGAATGGGAGAAAATATTTGCAAATTATACATCCAACAAGGGATTAATATCCAGAATATACAAAGAACTCAAACAAGTATACAATAAAAAACCAATTAATCCAATTAAAAAATGGGCAAAGGAGATGAATAGACATTTTTCAAAGAAAAACATACAAATGGCCAACAGGTACATGAAAAAATGCTCAACATCACTAGTCATCGAGAAATGCAAATCCAAATCACATTGAGTTATCATCTCACCCCACTTAGACTGGCCATTATTTAAAAGACTAAGAATAACAAATACTGGAGAGGATGCAGGGAAAGAGGAACTCTTCTACACTCTTGGTGGCACTGTAGGTTAGCACAGCCATTATGGAAAATAGTATGGAGGTTTCTCAAACAATGACAGAGCTACCATATGATCCAGCAATTCCACTACTGGGTATATACCCAAAGGAATGGAAGTCAACATGTCAAAGGGATACCTGCACTCCCATGTTCATTGCAGCTCTATTTACAATAGCTAAAATATGGAACCAATCTAAGTGTCTGTTGAGCTAGGGCTGGGTCTGGAGCTCACAGATCCCTCGAGCTGGTTCACAAACCCTTCACACAACTGGTTTACAAAGAATGTGCTGCACCACCCCCAACTGGACCTGAGGTGAGGGGGCCAGACTAAACTACTCTATTTTCCTCACAGTGTCTGTTGGGCTGGATCACAGACCTTTCTACTCCGTCCTGTGCAGGTTCTGAGTCAGGTAAGTGAAAGAAACATGGAGCAGCTACTGGCAAAGTGGACATGCTTTATTTTTAGACATGAGCTCTGCCAACCAGCAGTTCAGAGCTGCTGCCTTCCATACCAAAGAGTACACATAAACGGCAATGAGCCAAAAGGGTATATGGGTGCACATGCACACTAATTCTACTCCCTCGCAACTTGCTTACAAAGGATGTGCTGAATCATATCCAGCTGGACCTGAGGCAAGGAGGCATGACTAAACTACTCCATTTTCCTCACAGTGTCCATCAATGGATGACTGGATAAGGAAAATGTGGTATATATACACAATGGAATACTACTCTTCCATAAAAAAAGGAATGAAATTCTGCCATTTGCAGCAACATGGGTGAACTTAGAGAAAATTATATTAAGTTAAAGAAGCCAGGCACAGAAAGAGAAATACTACATGTTCTCACTCATAAGTGAGAGCTAAAAAAATAAACAAAAAATAAAGAAAGAATGATACAACAATCATGGTAATTCACTGAACTTTCAAAAGGAGAGAACAGAACTGAGTCCACCAGAGGTAGGGATGAGGGAGGCAGAGGAGAGTTAGTGAGAAATTGGTAAAGGGCCACAAAAAATGATTACATTGTGCAATGTTGAATATACTAATTATCCTTGTTTGTGCATCATCCTTTATTAAAATTTATCAATGTCCAATGTAGTTGATTTTCATGTCCCTTTACCAATTCCTCCTTTTTCACCTCCCTCTCTTCCCAACACCCCCGATCAACATCATATCTGGTCACTTAACATGTTCAAGGACTTATTGTGATTATGGTGTCTCCCCCCTCATTTACTTGCTTGTTTATTTATTCATATTTATTAGCTCCCACATATAAGTGAGAACATGCAGTATTTCTCTTTCTGTGCCTGGCTTATTTCATTTAATATAATTTTCTCTAAGTCCATCCTTGTTGCTGTGAATGGTAGTATCTCATTCTTTTTTACAGCAAAGTAGCCTTCCATTGTGTAGATATACCACATATTCCTTATCCACTCATCCAGTGATGGGCATTTAGGCTGGTTCCAACTCTTGGCTATTGTAAATAGTGCTGCAATAAACATGGGAGTACAGGTATCCCTTTGACATGATGATATCCATTCCTTTGGGTATATACCGAGCAGCGGAATGGATGGGTCATATGTTAGATATATCTGTAATTGTTTGAGGAACCTCAATATCATTCTCCATAAAGGCTGTACCATTTTGCAGTCCTACAAAGACTGTAGGAGGGTTTCCTTTTCTCTATATCTTTGACAGCATTTATTATTCTCAGTCTTTTGGATATTAGCCAGCCTAACTGGAGTGAGATGATATCTCAAACTGGTTTTGATTTTCATTTCCCAAATGCTGAGGGATGTTGAGCATTTTTTCAAGTATCGGTTGGCAATTTGTATATCTTTGAGAAATGCCTATCTAGCTCCTTAGCCTGATTTTATTTTTTATTTATTTTTATTTTATTTTTATTTTTATTTTTATTTTGTCAATATACAATGTAGTTAG
The DNA here is from genome assembly GCF_000696425.1 of Galeopterus variegatus. Classification (NCBI taxonomy): domain Eukaryota; kingdom Metazoa; phylum Chordata; class Mammalia; order Dermoptera; family Cynocephalidae; genus Galeopterus; species Galeopterus variegatus. The sequence continues at coordinate 339,799 of NW_007726908.1, read as the reverse complement.
TTATTGTG
>NW_007726908.1:325407-336358 GCF_000696425.1 Galeopterus variegatus | reverse complement strand
TATTGAGCCTTGCAAAGCGTTCCTGCAGTGTGTGTAATTGTTCTTTCTTTCTTTATTTATTTCTGAGATTCCGCCTCCTTTCCTTAGCCTGATTTTAAATTGGGTTACTTGGTTTGTTGCTGTTCAGCTGTTTGAGTTCCTTGTATATTCTGGATATTAATCATTTGTCAGATATATACTGTGCAAATATTTTCTCCCGCTATGTCGGTCGTTTTCACTCTGTTAATTGTTTCTTTTGCTGTGCAAAAGCTTTTAAGTTTGATATAATCCCATTTGTTTATTTTTCCTTTGGTTGCCTGTGTTTTCAGAGTTGTATTCATAACGTTTGTATCCAATCCTACTTCCTGAAGTATTTCCCTTATGTTTTCTTTTAGGAGTTTTGTTGTTTCATGACATATACTTAGTTCTTTAATGCATTTTGAGTTGATTTTGGAATATGACGAGAGCTCTAGTTTCATTCTTCTACATATGAATGTCCAATTTTCCCAGCACCATTAACTGAAGAGGCAGTCTTTTTCCCAGTGTGTGTTCTTGGTGCCTTTATAGAAGATCAAATGGCTATAGGTGCATGGGTTGATTTCTGGGTTCTCTATTCTGTTCCATTGGCCCATGTGTCTGTCTTTATGCTAGTATCATGCTGTTTTGGTTTCTATAGCTTTGTAGTATAGTTTAAAGTCAGGTAGTGTTATGCCTCTGGCTTTATTTTATTTTACCCAGGATTGCTTTGGCTATTCGTGGTCTTTTGTTATTCTATATGAATGTTTGATTTTTTTTTTCCATTTCTGAGAATGTCATTGGAATTTGATGGGGATTGCATTGAATCTGTAGCTCACATTGGGTAATATGCACATTTTAGCAATGTTAATTCTTCCAATCCAAGAGCATGGGATATCTTTCAATCTTCTTTTGTCCACTTTAATTTCTCTCAACAGTGATTTGTAGGTCTCATCATAGAGATTTTTCACTTCCTTGGTTAACTTTATTCCTGTGTATTTTATTTTTTGGTGACTATTGTAAATGGGCTAGCTTTCTAACTTCTTTGGAGTATAAAAATGCTACTGATTTTTGCACGTTGATTTTATATCCTGCAACTCTGGTGAAATCATTTATCAACTCCAAGTGTTTTTTTTTTTTTAGAGTCTTTAGACTGTTCTATATATAGGATCATATCATCTGCAAACAAGAACTTTGCCTTTTCCAATTGTGGATGTCTTTTTTTTCCCTTCTCTTTCCTAATTGCTCTGGCTAGAACTTCCAATACTGTGTTGAATAGGAGTGGCAAGAGTGGGCATCATTATTTTGTTCCTGTTCTTAAGGAAAAGGCCTTCAACTTTTCCCCATTCGGGATAATATCAGCAGTGGGTTTGTCATATATGGCTTTAATTGTGTTGAGATACTTTCCTTCTATACCTAATTTATAGAGATCTATATCATGAACAAATGTTGAATTTTGTCAAATGCTTTTTCAGCATCTATGGAGGTGATCATAGGTTTTTGCCTTTGATTTTGTTGATATAGTGTATCACATTTATTGATTTGCATATGTTGAACCAACCTTGTATCCCTGGAATGAATCCCACTTGATCATGGTGTATAATTTTATCTAAGTGTTACTGTACTCTATTAGCTAATATTCTATTGAGAATGTTTGCATCTATATTCCTCAAACATATTGGCCAGTAGTTTTCTTTTCTTGTTGTACTATTGTCTCGTTTTGGTATCAGGATGATGTTTGTCTCATAGAATGAGTTTGGGAGAATGGCCCGTTTCAATTTTTTGGAATAGTTTGTGGAAAATTGTTAGTCTTTATAGTTTTGGTAGAATTCTGCTGTAAAGCCATCTGGTCCTGGGTTTGTCTTCATTGGGGGACTGCTAATTCCAGCTTCAATCTCTTTGATTTTTATTGGTCTGTTAAGATTTTCTGTGTCTTCTTGGTTCAATCTTCATAGTTTGTGTGTGTCCAGAAATTTATCCATTTCTTCCAGATTTTCAAATTTGTTGGTGTATATTTATTTATAGTAGTCTCTAATGATTCTTTGTATTTCCAAGGTATAGGTTGTAATATCTCCTTTTTCATTTCTAATTTTTGTTATTTTTGTCTTCTGTCTTCTTTTTTTTAGCTAGCCTAGGTAATGGCTTGTTAATTTTATTCGTTATCTCAAAACAACCCCAACTTTTTGTTTCATTGATCTTCTGTATCATTTGGGGGTTTCTATTTCATTTAGTTCTGCTCTGATCTTAATTATTTCTTTCTGTCTACTAACTTTGGCTTGGGTTGTTCTTGTTTTTGTAGTTCTTTAAGGTGAAGTGTTAGGTTTTCTTCTTGCCATCTTTCTGTTCTTCTTAAGGAAGCATTTATTGCAATAAGCTCACCCTTAGTATTGCTTTTGCAGTACTGCACAGTTTTTGGTATTATGTGTCATTATTTTCATTAGTTTCAAGGAGTTTTTTGATTTCCTGTTTAATTTCTTCTTAGACCCATGTGTAGTTAAGTAGAATGTTGCTTAATTTCCATGTATTTGTATAGTTTCTAGAGCTTCATTTGTTATTGATTTCTAGTTTTAATCTATTGTGGTCTGAAGAAATGTATGGAATAATTCCAATTTTTTTGAATTTGTTGAGACTTGATTTGTGACCTGACATGTGGTCTATCCTTGAGAATGTTCCATGTGCTGATGAGAAGAATTAATAGTCTGAGGTTGTTGGATGAAATATTCTGTAGGTGTCTGCCAAGTCCAATTAGTCTAAAGTGTTGTTTTGATCTTGTATTTCTCTATTGATTTTTTGCCTAGATGACCTGTCCAATATTGAGAGAAGGGTATTCAGGCCTGTACTATTATGGCATTAGTATCTTTCTCTTTCTTTAAGTCTAATAGTATTTGCTCCAATGTTGGGTGCATAAATATTTATGATTGTTATGTCTTCTTGCTGGGTAGATCCCTTTATCATTATGTAGTCATCTTCTTTATCATTTTTATGGTTTTTGGATTAAAGTCTATTTTATCTGATATAAGAATAGCTACTCCAACTCAATTTTCATATCTATTTGCATGGTATATCTTTTTTCCATCCTTTCACTCTTAAGTCTATGTGTGTCTTTACAAGTGAGTCTCTTGAAAACAGCATATTGTCTATCTTTTTAATCCAATCAATCAGTCTGTGTCTTTTGAGTGGGGAATTTAATCCTTTTATATTAAGAGTTATAATTAAAAGGTGTCAATTTACTCTTGGCATTTAATTGATTTTTATTTGGATGTTTTAAATATCTTTTGTTCCTTTCTTTCTGATTTACTGTTTGTCTTCTGTGTTTGTTGGTTTCTTGGGATGGTAGATAAATTTCTTTTCTCTTTATGGCTTGCATTTTTGTTTTACTGTTGAGTTTTGTTCTTTCTTGAGTACTCATGGTAGTAATGGTTGTTTTTCAAGTACCAGACACAGTACTCTCGAGAATTTTTTGTAAAGCTGGTTGTGTGATATTGAACTCCTGCAGTTTTTGTTTGTCTGGGAAATATGCTATTTGTCCTTCATTTTAGAAGGATAGCCTTGCTGGATAAAGTATTCTTGACTGAAATTTTTATCTTTTAGTATTTTAATATATCATCCCATTCTCTTCTGACTTTTAGGGTTTCTGATGAAAAGTCTGCTGTTAGTCTGATAGGGGCTCCCTTATAGGTGACTTGATTCTTCTCTCTTGCAGATTGAAGATTCTCTCTTTGTCTTTGAGCTTTGCCAATTTGACTATAACATGTGTTGGAGAGGACCTTTTTGGGTTGGGTATGTTTTGGGATCTTTGAGCCTCCTGAATCTGAAGATCTGTATATCTCCCTATACCTATAAAGTTTTCCTATATTATTTTGTTGAATATATTTTCAATGACTTTTCCTTTTTCCTCCCCTTCTGGAACACCCACAATTCAGATTTTTGAGCACTTAAGGTTGTCTGCTATCTCTCAGACTTCCTACATTTTAAAAAATTCATTTTCCTTCCATTTATTTTGTCTGCCTATGTTATTTTGACAGGCCATCTTCAAGATCAGCAATTCTCTCTTCTGTTTGTTCTAGCCTGTTGTTTAAGCTCTCTATTGTGCTTTTTACTTCATTGAATGAATCCTTCAGCTCAACAAGCTCTGCTACATTCTTTTTCAGGGAATTGATTTCTTTGTACATGTCCTCTTTCAGGTCCTGTATATGTCTGTTAGGTCTATTTGGTCTAAAGCGTAGTTTAAATCCTATGTTTCCTTATTGGTTTTCCTGTGTGGATGATCTGTCCACTGCTAAAAGTGAGGTAGTGAAGTTTCCTACTATTATTGTTTTATAGTTTATGTCTCCCTTCAGATATATTAATAGTTGGTATGTGTATTAGGTGCTGAAATAAGAGATTATCTAAAAGTAAAAAAAAAACAGATGTCCAAGTTAAATCAAGGCATAAATGTGAAAAAGCAAGATATACTAGAACTTTTAGAAGAGCATATAGGAGAATATTTTTATGGCCTTATCTTGGTTATTCATTTTTTGACAAGACTCAAATCAGAAAAGGAAGTATTGGTAGTAAATGCATAGGGATGTGCATGCACAAACACACACATTATAAATAAAGTGAAAAATTAAGCTAGAGATTAAGAGATATTTGCAATTTACATGACCACCAAAAGATTAGCATGCAGAATATAAAATACAACCCATAAGTCTTTTCAAAACATACAAATATTCTAATGAAATGCCAAAATATATGAGCAGATAATTCCAGAAGAAAATTAAATGGACAAGAAACCATGATAAAAGATATCCTACCTCACTTACGATCAATGAAATGTTAACTAAAATGACTATGAGGGGGCTGGATGGCTAGCTAAATAGGTTAGAGTGCTGTGTTGTAACACAAAGGTCAAGGGTCTAGCCAGCTGCCAAAAAAAGACAATAAGATAAAATTTTATACCCATCTGATTAGTGAATAATTTTAATGATTTTAAAAATAGCAATAATAACAAGATAAAAAAAGTTCATGGACTTTAGCTAGTGATTTGGATGTATGGTCAGGGACTTACAAAATACATGATTGGAAACTGGTCACGGGCCGGCCCGGTGGCGCACTGCTACAGTGCGCCACTTGGGAGCGCGGCGGCGCTCCCGCCGAGGGTTCGGATCCCACATACAGACCAGTTCCCGCTCACTGGCTGAGCAAGGGGCGGGCGCAGCACCAAGGGTTGTGATCTCGTTGCTGGTCCCGGTCCGGTATGGGCGCAACACTGAGGGTTGCGGTCCATTGCCGGACACGAAAAAAGACAAAAAGGAAAAAAGAAAAGAAACTGGTCACAAGGAGATCTTGACAAGAAGTCTGGACAGACTTCTCTGAATGGGCAAAAAATAAAAATATATTTATACCCCAACTGAATGCTCACTAAAGGGTGACCTCATCAGAAGAGAATATTAATCAGGTAAATAAGATGACCTGTGGATTTGAGTCAGCATCTTTTCCCAGACACCCTGTCATTGCCTAATGCACTTATGAACAAAGTGGTCATGGTGGCAGGAATGGAGACTATGCATGGGCTCACCAACATGTATTTCCACTCACCAAGGCTGATCTTGCTACTGTTGAGCACACAATCTGTCAGCAGCAGAACCAACATAGTTCCCATATGGTACCATTCCTTGGGGTAATCAGTCATACCTGGTGAAAGGTTGATTACATTGGAGCATTTGCATCATGAAGGGACAGCATTTTTTTCTTACTGGAATAGACATTTGCTCTAGATAGAGACTTGCCTTCCCTGCATGCAATGCTTCTGCTAAAATAGCCTTCTGTAAACTTAGAATATGTTATTAACCATTATGGTATTCCACACAGCGCTGCTTTTGATAAAGGAACTCAGTTAATAGCCCATGAAGTGTGGCAATGGACATGTGCTCTGGGAATTCACTGGTCTTTCCATGTGTCCCACCATCCTGAAGCAGCTGTCTTTATTGAACTGTGGAATGGCCTTTTGAAGACTCAGTTACAGCATCAGCTAGGTGGCAAAACCTTGCGGGTCTTGGTCAAGTTCTCCAGGAGGCTACACATTCTCTAAATCGGCATCCAATATATAGTGCTGTTTCTCCTATAGCCTAGATCCATGGGTCCAGAAATCAGTGTGTAAAAATGGGAGTGGCACCATTCACTCTGAGGGGACTTCAGAAAGTTTAAGTAAGACAGAAGTTTTTAATTCCATTTTTAAATTTTTTGATAAAAATAAAATATATAAACTTTATTTCTCAACATTACCTACATCAAGTTTAAGACAATTTTGTAAGTGATGGTTCCAGCAATTTAGTCCATCCCTAAAGAACTGAGGGTCCTGGGAATTTAACCACATCAATGCCATCATTTTTACATTATTAACTGAAGAAAAATGGGTACCCTTTAAAGATTTTTTTTTTTAAAAGATGACTGGTAAGGGGATCTTAACCCTTGACTTGGTGTTGTCAGCACCACGCTCACCCAGTGAGCTAACCGGCCATCCCTATGTGGGATCCGAACCCTTGGCCTTGGTGTTATCAGTACCACACTCTCCCGAGTGAGCCACGGGCCGGCCCACCCTTTAAAGATTTTTTAAGATTAGAAAATAAAAAGGAGTCATGAGGAGCAAGAGCAGGACTGTAAGGTGGATGCCTAATAATTTCTCATTGAAACTCTCACAAAATTGTCCTTGTTTCATAAGAGGAATGAGCAGCAGCAACGTTGATGAAGAGATCTGCCTGATGAAGCTTTCCCAGGCATTTTTCTGCTAAATCTTTGGCTAACTTTCTCAAAACATTTCATAATAAGCAGATATTATTATTCTTTGACCCTCCAGAAAGTCAACAAGCAAAATGCCTTGAGCATCCCAAAAAACTGTTGCCATGACCTTTGCTCTTGACCAGTCCACCTTTGCTTTGACTGGACCACTTCCACCTCTTGGTATCCATGGCTTTGACTGCATTTTGTACTTGATTTTAAAGCCATGTTTCACCTCCTGTTACAATTCTAAGAAATGCTTCAGGATCTTGATCTCACTTGATTAGATTTCCATTAAAAGTTCTGCTGTTGTCTGCAGCTGTTCTGGACACAACAGTTTTATCACCCATTGAGTAGAAAGTTTGCTCAACTTTAATTTTTTAGTCAGAATTGTGCAAGCTGAACCAACTGAAATGTCTGTGGTGTTGACTATTGTTTCTGTTGTTAATCATCAGTCCTCTTCAGTTAGGGTACGAACAAGATTAATTTTTCCTTGCAAATTGATATGGATGGTCTGCCACTGAAGGCTTCATCTTCAACATTGTCTCATCCCTTCTTAAAATGAGTTGTCCACTTGTAAACTGCTGATTTCATTGGGGGCACTGTCCCTATAAACTTTTTGTAAAGCATCGATGATTTCACCATGCTTTCCACCCAAGCTTCACCATCAATTTGATGTTTGTTCTTGCTTCAGTTTTAGCAGAATTCATGTCGCTCTGATAGGGGCTCTTTTCAAACTGCTGTCTTACACTTCTTAGTGCCTCAAACTAAATTCTGTTCAGACATGTTATAACAAGAGAGTACAAGTTTACTTTAGTACAAAAATTTTGCAATTCATGTATAGACTTTTCAGAATATGCATTTTCCATGAGCCTTTTGAAGATCCCTTGTATTACCCATAATGACCCACCAGCAAAATGTTTTCCTCCTGTCTCTTCAATCTTATGCTTGGCTAGTCTAGAGGTCTTAATTCAACCAACAACTACCTTGTAAATCCAAGTATTCACAGAGTCTACAATTGAGTATTCAGACTCTGTTGGAATATACCAAACAAGTACTTGTGCTGATGTATAAGGAGACATGTAATGGAATGTTCACCGCAATGTTGCTGGATATAGAAATCATCTGCAAAAAAACCAAAATACCTGTCATGGGACAAACAGATAGACTCTGTATGGGACTCCCATGATGAAATATTATATGCTACAGTAGAAATAAACAAACATAGATTGGAACTAATAGCATACTATTGAGAGGATCATGAAAAACAAGAATATACAAAGAATACTATTTTATAATATTTTATATTTTATAATATTCAAACTCAAGTAACACTAAACAATACCTAAATGTTAAAACTATAAAAATCAGTGGCATAACAATGTGACAAACAAGAAAACCATCACCTCTGGGGTGAGGTAGGAGAAAGAATGATCAGAGGAACACCTAAGCAGATGTATAATGTTCTTAATGTTCTTCTTATTTGGTAGTTCTTATATTTTATATATAAAATACAGATAAATGATAAAGAATTATAGTGGATAAAAATCTGTACAAATGAGATCCTTTTAAAAAGGCAGAAAGAACAGAAAACAAAATATGTAACCATATTTCAGCAATTACATTTTTTAAAGTATGCTAAATGCTCCAACTAAAATAAAATAAATTGGGGCCGGCCCGGTGGCGCACTGGAGAGTGTGCCACTTGGGAGCGTGGTGGCGCTCCCGCTGAGGGTTCGGATCCCATGTGGAGACTGGTTCCCGCTCACTGGCTGAGTGAGGTGCGGGCGCAACACCGAGGGTTGCGATCCCATTACCAGTCAGTAAAAAAGACAAAAAAGGAAAAAAATAAAAAATAAAATAAAATAAAATAAATTGTCATATGGGTAAAATGAGAAAAAAGTAATTTTTAAGTTTTTTACAAAAAGCAGATCTAAAACATAATGATACTAATCAAATAAGAGTATGGAAAAAAGATATACCATGAAGTTTATAATCATAAGAAACTGTCATATTAATTTCTAAAACTCCAAAGTGTAAATTAGTAGAGTAACACCGTAATGATAAAAGGTTGTATTCATGAAAAAGAGATTTCAAATTTATCACTCAATAATATGGTTGCTAATAAAAATTATTCTTATATTTGGCTTCACTCATTCCACAAATATTCTTTTGAGCACTTACTTCATATCTGGCACTGTTCTTGATACTTGTAATACATTAGAAGAAAAAATTCCTTACTTCATGTGATTTATACTTTAGTAGAGTGAGAAAGTTTGTAGAAGAAGTAAGCAGAAAAAATTAAAAAATATGTTGCGTATTAGGAAAGAATAAGTGCTATAGAGAAAGTAGCATTAAATAAAAGGATCAAGAGTACTGGGGGTTGTGATATTAATTGAGGTGTTCAATGTAGGCCTCAGTAAGAAGGTGACATTTGTGCAGAGACTTTAAGGGGTGAAGGGAAAGAGTCATGTGGATATAGAAGTCAGAAAGCATAGCCCAAAGTCTGTAATATAGCAGTGAGCCAGAATGTCTATGCAACAGAAAGGAAGTCAGTGGGGCTGTAAAGAGTCATAGGAAGTGAGGTCCAGGGAGGCAGTGGAATTTCTTCCTAGCCAACAATGGATTCTCTGACCACTCAAGGCTGACTTCTGTTGTCCCCACTTCTGGGATACGTTCCCCTTATACTTCTCTATGCAAGGTCACCAATTATCTCTATGTTGCCAATATCAGTTGGACTTCTTAGTCCTTTCGTTAATTGTTTTCTCTGTAGTATGTGACCTAGTTGACTTCTCCCTCTGTAATGGATTGAATATCCCCCCAAATTCATTGAAGCTTGAATTGTGTCCCCCAAGTTTTATGCATTAAAAACTTGGCCCCCACTGTGACTGTTGGGAGGGTGGGAAATCCTATTATGGTAATTGAAAGGTGGGGCCTTGGAGAGATGATCAGCTTCTGGATAATAATGGTAGTCAGGGGTGTGGTTCTGAGGTCTTTAAAAACAGAGTGAATGAGGAGGTTAGTCTCTCTCTCTCTGCTCCACCATTTTCTGCAATGTGAGACCGCAGGGTCACTGTCACCACCACCAAGACCCTTACCAGATGTGTTCCCTGGACTTCTGGACTCCAAAACTGTAAGCAATAAATTTCATTTTCTTTATAAAATACCCAGTTCCACGTATTTTGTTATAAGCAACAGAAACTGACTAATACACCATCCTACTTATAAATTTCTCCTCTCTTGAATCCAGTGTGAGAATTAGACAGCTGAGAAGTTAAGGGACACAAGACCATACAAAACCACCCTCACTTCTGATACCAACTGCAAGTTTGGGAGGTTCCCAAAACCATTCTAAAGTTTGATAGTTCACTGAAAGGACTCACAGAACTTACAGAAAGTTGTTATACTCACAGTTATAGTCTATGACAGCTAAGGGATACAGATTAAAATCAGCCAAGGGAAGAAGGACACAGGGGAGAGTTCAAAACGCAGGGCTTCCAATTGTCTCCTTCCCATGGTGCAAAGATAGCATTACTTTCTCAGCATTGATGTGTGACAATAGGCACAGAGTACTGCCAACCAGGGAAGCTCACCCAAGCAGAGGTGTATTGGGGTTCCATCACCTAGCCACGATGAACCGTCCATGCGACTGATCTCAGTCTTCAGTTTCCAGGCCCTCCAGAGGTTGACTGATATGACGTAACCCAAATCCCCCACCCTAAATCACAGTTTTACTACGTGGTGTAACCAGCTCCCTTCCTAACTCTAACCAATGTAGCCAGCTTCCTCCCTAAGTTGCGTTGTTAGACTATCCAGTGTAAAACAAGACCCCCAAGCAAACAAAGACACTCCTATCGGGCATGACATTCCACGTGCTTAGATCCCACCTCACAGAAGCCAAGGGCAAAGAGCAGACCTGTTTGGGGGCAACGTTAAGTTCCTTGACACACACCAAGTAAAACTGCACTCTTTAGTCTCCTTTTCTGACTCTTCTCCTTCATTTGACCTCAAAATGTTGCAGATGCTCAAAGCATTCTCCCAGTCCTCTTTCTCTACTCTATATGAGCACTTAAAAAAATCATGGAAAGATTTGTATTATCTTTTAATTGTGTTTTTCCATGAACTTTTTGAAGCACCCTCATATATACTCTTTTCCTTGATGATCTCGCAGAGTCCCATTTTATTTGATATTAATTGAG
>NW_007726908.1:323184-324407 GCF_000696425.1 Galeopterus variegatus | reverse complement strand
ATATAGGGATGGCCGGTTTGCTCACTGGGTGAGCGTGGTGCTGACAACACCAAGTCAAGGGTTAAGATCCCCTTACCGGTCATCTTTTTAAAGAAAAAGATATATATATATATATATACTCTGCCAATATCTTTTTTTTAAATTTTTAAACTTTAATCCATTTACATTTAATGTAACATTGATGCACTTGGATTTACATATAACATTTTTCTATTTGTTTTATATGTGTCTTATGTCTTTTATGTTTCTCTGTTTCTCCTTTCTAGTATGTTTTTGGAGTGGAATAGATATTCCTTAGTGTACCATTATTTATTACATATTTTTTAGCTATTTTCTTTCTGGTTGCTCTAGTTACGATATATACCTTAACTTATCACAATCTGCTTCAGGTTAATGCTAACTTAATTCTAATAAACTATAAAAATTTTGCTTCATTTCCTCCTTCCTCCTTTGGCAATAATTGTAATATATTACANCTCCCAGTCCTCTTTCTCTACTCTATATGAGCACTTAAAAAAATCATGGAAAGATTTGTATTATCTTTTAATTGTGTTTTTCCATGAACTTTTTGAAGCACCCTCATATATACTCTTTTCCTTGATGATCTCTCAGAGTCCTATTTTATTTTACCTACTTGCTTCTCAACTCTACTTCCCTTGCTTCTAAGTCTAGACTTACACTGAGACTTGCTTTACAGCCTAGGATATGGATGAACCTGGAAAATGTTTCATTTGTTCTTAAAAAGAATGTGTATTCTGCTGTTGTCAGTTAGGTCGAATTGGTTGATAGTGTTGTTCATCTTCTATATCCCTGTTCATTTTCTGTCTAGTTGTTCTATCCATTATAGAGAATCAGTTATAGAAGTCTTCAGCTATTACTGTTGAATTTCCTATTTCTCCCTTTAATTCTGTTTTTCCTTTGTGTATTTTGGGTCTCTGCATATAGACGCTTATTTGTTTATAATTGTTATATCTTTCTGATGAACTAACCTGCAGTGGATGGAATTATTTCCTCCCGAAGTTTAATGTGTTTGAGGCTTGGTCCACACTGTGACCATGTAAAGAGGGTGGGAGATCCTGTTATGGTACTTTAACGGTGTGGCCTTGAAGAGGTGATTAAGTTGATGGTTTAATGGTGGCTGTGGGCAGGTTCTGAGGGCTTCAGAAGAAGAGCACATGAGAAGTTTTCTCTCTCTGCTCTGCCATTTTCTATCATGTGAGACC
>NW_007726908.1:320334-321568 GCF_000696425.1 Galeopterus variegatus | reverse complement strand
TGTCCAGCTGTCTTCCCTATGGGTTCATTTCTCTCTATCCGGCTGCCCCAAATACTGGAGTTCCTTGGGATTCAATCCTAGGCTCTTTATTCCTCTTACTGTAATCTTAACCCTCTCGCTAGGCTAACAACCTCAGCTATTGTTGAGGAAACAGAGAAAGAGAATGCTCCACAGCAAGTCCAGGCTGCAGTAAAAGCCAATCTGCCAACCGGGACTTAAGAACCAAAGATCCAATCCAATAATGAATCACGAATTGTGGATAGACCCTTTGAAAAAGTCCAATAAATAAATCATCCAAAGAACCCTACAGTTTTAGTGCAAAGTTACATCCACTCTGTTGTTAAATATTTTCCTCTTGAGAAACAAATCCAATTGCTAATGGGCTCTGGTACAGACTGAATGCATGATCATGGGACACTAACTGATTATGTCATCTGAGCTGCCTATCATAAACTGGGTACCATCTTATCTACCAATCAATAAGTTTGGGTGAGGGCAGCAGCAGCAATTCTTTATCAAATGGAAATGGTATGTACAAGATTAAGCTCTAGTAGGCAGAGAATCACAAGTAACTTGCATGTGTATGAGGTGCAGACTCTCACACCTGCTCCTACTGCATTGCTTCCCCTTCTGCAAGACATCCTAAGGCGGATAAAGAATTACCTAAGACCAAATGATGAAGAAAGAAAAAACTTCAGCTTAGTTGACAGATGGGTCTGCATGAAATGCTCGTATCAGCAGGAAGTGAACCATATTATAACACAAGTGCACAGAACTTTGGGCAGTACACCTGAATATACCTTTTTGTGAAAGGAAACATTTCCAGATGTATGGCTATGTATGATTAATGGGAAAGCAGATAATGGTTTTTCTAGTTGTTCAGAGACTCAGAAAGGTCTGGGGAAGGTAGGACCTTGCAGAATTGGCACAGAAGGTGAGAATATATGTGGGCACGTGAATAGTCACTAAAGGTCATCCATTTCAATAAAGGTTCTCAATATTTACATGGCCAAAAACCCAAATAAACCCCATCCTATGAATGTCCGTTGGCCTCTTTCCTCAGTTACCCAGATATTACTCAGTGGGCCTGCATATAAGTTGAAAATGGTGCCAGGAATGAAGGCTACGCTCAAGCTCAACGACCTGGGCATTTTCTCATGAAGCTAAACTGCCTGCCACTAGAACTGAGTGCCTGAACTGCCAAAACCGAAGGCCAGCGCAGAGCCCTTCCTAT
>NW_007726908.1:311793-319355 GCF_000696425.1 Galeopterus variegatus | reverse complement strand
TGCCACTAGAACTGAGTGCCTGAACTGCCAAAACCGAAGGCCAGCGCAGAGCCCTTCCTATCCGTCATTCCCTGGGGAGGCGAGCTGGCTTACTGGGGACAGATTTATGACATTGGGCCTTTTCTATCATGAGGGAACACAGAGCTGTTAAAATTATGTTAGAACTTATTCTACATATGGATTTGCCTTCCCTCTCTGCTATACTTCAGCACATTATCTGTGCCCTTATGCGATGCCTCCTTAACCATCACAGTATTCTATATAGCACTCTCCCAACCAACAAACTCACTTCGCCATAAGAAAAACGTACCAATGAGTTCCGTGTCCATAAAAGGCATTGTTCTTTCCGTGCACCATAACACCTAGGGGCAGGTGGCCTGGATAGACTATTGGTATGACCTACTGAAAAGTAAGTTATCTCACCATCTTGGAGTAAGCATTCTGTGGGGTTGAAGTATTGTGTAGCATGCTGTATGTATGCCTCATGTATGTGGTGTACTTTTTTTTTTACCCAAAGCCAGAATACACAGATTCAGAAACTAAGGAGAAGTAGGTGTGAACACCCTCACTACCTAATATCTCACTCAATTTTTCTTCCCATCCCCACAACCTTGGGCTCTGCTGCTCTTGAAATCTTAGTTCCCAAAAGAAAATTGTCCACCAGAGGGCCCAATAATGGCTATGACTTCATCTGGTACAGTGGCTCCTCATGCCATGATGCCACCGAACTGACAATAAGTAAGAGTATTAAGTTCTCTGCTGGGGTGAATAATCACCATCACCAAGAAAAATAGGTTTGTTGCTACAAAACGGATACAAGGAAGACTATGTTTGGAGCCAATGGAATTCCCTGGGGTGATTCTCAGTACTGCCATGTTTGATAGTGAACGGCATTGGAAGACTACGACAATATAACAAAGACAGCCTCATGAAGGCCTCATACCTTCCAGAAACAAAGTTACTGGTTGAAAGCAAAGATGCCATAAACTGGGTTATAGAAGAATGATGTGATTGAAATTAATACCAACAATGGTCTCATGACCCATTACAGAAATAAAGACTGTGGCTGTTATGGATATTTTTGTGTATATATTAACCAATTATTTTCAATTTCATTCACAGGCTATTAGACTCTGAGAAGGTACATTAGAGAAGATGTAAAGGATGGTGGATTACCTAGAGTTTGTGGACTTGAAGTGGACACAATGACTGACAGGACTTGTAGGCCCTTGCTGGAGAGAGGTGGAGTATTGCTTTATGTAAGGTGAAATGCTGAATTTTGTATGGGAAGTAAATATTCATACATAATGGATGCTGAGTGGAATAAGAATAATTGTTGCCAGTCCTATCTGGAGCCTATTTGTCTCCAGATACATTTTTTGCCCTTCCCTTGATCTGCTCAGTTTTGAAGTGGGGGTGAGGGTGCATAGTGAGGTGGTGATGACCCTCAGGCTGCATTTCCTTAGTTCTCATATCCACAGAAGGTTAGAGGACAGGAAAGGGATAAGGCAGGCTATTGCTCTCTCCCACTCTGCTTCAGGCGGAACCTCAGGCAGAGCATCCTCTTTTCTGCAGCTCCAGGTCTTATAGGAGGGGTCTACTATGCTGGTTGCAGTTTCTTCTTGTCAATCTACCCCTTGGTTTCTAGTAACTCCACCTCCTTCTTTAATCCCTCAAGTCTAGGGATGTTAGTGGTTTCATGCTGTTGCTAAATCTCAGGATTTCCTCAATATCCCCTGTTTGGATTCTCAGCCCTGTTATCACTGTGTCATCAATTTTCTGCATTAAATAATCTCTGTTATAAAAAGTTAAAGTTCTATCTGCTTTCCTAGTTAGACCCTTTCTAACACCAAGTGCTCACTTACCTCATAAAAATTCTATCATGAATATGCCACCATTGTAAATTTTGCATCTTTGATCAAAATACCTATAACATTTAGTTCTGTAATTCAGGGTTTCTCAACTTCAGCACTGTTGACAGTTTGAGCCAGATAGTTCTTTGTTGTGAGGGACTATCCCGTGCAATATACAATATTTAGCAGCATCCCTGGCCTCTACCTACTAGATGCCAGTAGCACCTTCTTCCCAGATTGTGATGACCAAAAATGTCTCCAGACATTGCCAAATGTCCCCTGTGGGTCTGGGGATGGGGCAAAATTGCCCCTTGTTGAGAGTCATTGCTCTAACTGAAAAGCTGAATAAAACACACACACACACACACACACACACACACACACACACACACCCATGGTAATTTTTTTCCTCCTTTTAAGCAATGATTTATATTTAAACTAATCCCTGCCTGTTGTGTTTCAGAATGATTATTATGGTCTAGTTCAATATAAATGACTGCAGCCAGTCATATATATGATAATTTTATTTTTTGAATCTACACCTTCAGTCACTTGCCAATACAAAATGTGTATTCTATATGAATGAAATTTTGCATATAACACCACAGAGATGTTTCAGAGGCATCCTGTGCTGCCCATGTGCTGCCATCTCACATGGCCACCTTGCCATATCCATTCATTCATTCAATCCACATTTATTGAGCACTGTATTTATAGAATGTTTAGCTCATTTCTAAGCACATGAATAAGCAATTTAAGAAGGACAAAAGTAGTGCTTTCAGTCCATCACAACTGGGCATAATAGAATGACATCCAGAACCGCATGATAAAAGGCTATGTTCTTCTGGGAATGAAAGGAAATGTTAATCAAGTGGAGACTCAAGTCCCATGTTAATCACTGGAGACTATCTGTTAAATGGATATGTCGTTCCAGGCTCTGAACAATACCTTCAGCAATTACGATGGACTTGGGTCTCACACTGGGGCATAGAATAACAGGGCAATCTGTTGATGCCAATGTGGATTTGGAACCGTGGGATCATTATCATATGAAAACTATCTGGCTGTAGCAGCACATCAAGTCACCTGACTCCCTTTACTTTCATTTCCCTAGTCAAAATAGTTTTTGGTGTTTTTTTTCACTTCTCTTTCTACAGAAGTAAATGGAGAACTGTTTGGAGACTCACTGAGATCAATTATCTTTTCTCTACTTAATTCACAGTTCTCTTTATTGTTAACATTTTTTGTGATCTTAAAATTTATAAACTTACATTTCTAACAAACAAACGTGTTTATTCCTGTTGTTCAAATATCTCCTCTAGAATTACGTTCTAAACTAGATGAAATTTGACATATTCTACAGCCTTGCCCTGCAGGATCCTTGATATAGTATCTAGTCTCTGTGTATTCATTGTTTTCTATGGTTTGTTCTTGTTTTACATACGTTTAGCCACGACGGACAAATATTGTTTGTTACCAACTAAATCCTCTGTAGTTCCCTGTGCCTGACCCTTCATTATTGGTAAGGAGAGGATGATGAGGGAGATGATGAAGAAGCTGCTGTGACTATGACATGGCTTAATAAATGCAGTAATATTATCATCAGTGTTATCATAACATCTGGGCATTATCTGAATAAGTTAGTAACCATTCATTGAGAATAGAAAGGTATTAGGAGTAAAATACAGAATTACTTGCTAGTGAGGAATTCCTTGACAAGAGGTGCCTTTAAGGGATGGTTAAGTTTCCTTCTGCTGAGTCCCCACCCTGAAAGTGCCCCATGAATAGCCAGAAAACAGGACTCAGTGGATATTCTACTCTGTCCCACAGAAAAGTGAAACAAGTGCAGATAAAACAAGCACACTCCAAATCGTCTCCCATGATTGCTTCACCTGTCCTTCCAGCTCTTGATTTCCCTACACCTGCTTCCTCCCCAGCACCTTCTTGACAGCTTTCTTCACGTCCTTCTTCCTCAGTGTGTAGATCAGGGGGCTGAGGGTGGGCGTGAGGATCATGTACAGCACCATGAGTCCTTTGCTCTGGTCCTGGGAGTAGTTGTCCTTTGGCTGTAGATACAAAAACATAATGGTCCCATAGAAGAGGCAGACCACCATTAGTTGGGAGGCACAGGTCCCAAAGGCCTTTTTCCTTCCCTCTGCTGAGCGCATTTTCACTACTGTCCTGGCAATGCACACATAAGAGGTCAGGATGATGGAGACAGGAATGCCTCAGATGATTAGCCAGGATAAACATTTTGGACTCTGTTGGGTCCGTATCCATGCAGGAGAGTTTAACAGTGATCAGCAGCTCACAGAAGAAATGATCCATGCACCAGTTTCCACATCGAGGCAGCACCATGCCCACTGAAGACTGAAGAAAGGAATTGGCAAACCCAGAGGACCAGGAAGCTGTTGCCAGGAGGTGGCACATCCTGGGGTGCATGATTGAGGCACAGTGCAGAGGCCAGCAAATCACAACATAGCAGTCAACCGCCATGACCGCAAGGGAGCACACACTCGGTAGTGCCAAGCACCAAGGCCACCCGGTACTGGACAGTGCAGCCAGCGTAGCTGATCTTGTTGCCTCCCCACATGTTCACCAGTATCTGGGGCACAATGCTGGTGGTGAAGCAGAGGTCAAACGCAGACACATTTCTGAGGAAGAACTACGTGGGTGTGTGGAGACAAGCATCCAGGACAGAGGGTAAGATGATGGCCACATTACCCAAGAGCGTTATGGTGTAGAATGTCGGGACAAAGAGGGAGAGGACGAGCTCCAACTCAGATGGCTCAGAGAAGCCCACTAAGATGAAATCCCCACCAGCGCCATCATGGGTTGTTTCCATCTCCTCTTCAGTGCCCATCATTGAGGGAGAGCCCGCACTTTCTGGTGTGAGATTTAAGGGTAATAGGTGGGTAATTAATACATGTAATGGATTTACTGGACAAGCATGGCTTCTGGATATGATCCAAATTCTACTTTATTTTTGTTTCTTCTTGTCTTTTCCAACTTCCTCATGACATGGGATGAAAACCCCAGCAGGGTCATGGCCTCCATGCTAATAAAAGTATTACGACTATCTTCATTTATAAACAGAATCTAAATTCACTAATCTGAAAGCCCAATCTCATGAATACTAAAAACTTAGAACCTCATTTAACGTTTTGTCTTGCCTTCTTCCTAGCTACGGCTCATTTCAGGTGAGCCCTTGTGCTTGAGGGAAGGGCTCTGGGCAGTCTCTCTCTTTCTGCCCCTTCTCTGCCACCATGTCAGCTATGGCTATAGGGGCCTCCTGTTTGAGCCATGCATCTAGGAAAGAAAGGGGTAACAAGAAAGCTCTTACTCTCCCAAGACAGCTCCTTGCTCTCTGAGCCTGGCAGGTGTTTAAAGAGCTGACTCTTCTCTCATAGGAAATGTGTGGGTTCTTCAGAGACCCCCTTGCTGGGCCGACAGACCTACAGGTCTCCAGCCTGGGCTGATGCGTCTTCTTCTGAGGCAGCTTGTGACACCTTTTGTAGCTCCTGGGGATCCCGCATCCTCTTCCAGCATTGCACTGCTTGGTCCTTTAGTCCCTCTGGTGACTCAGGACCACCCTGCACAAGCTTTCTCTTTATGGTGGCCCCCTCTCGCCCACAGGAAACCCGCTTTCATCTTTTGTTTTAAAATTATTGCAGCAACCAAGAATTGCTGGCTACTGTAGCGGTCGTCAGACTTTTCTTATCCCCTAGAATTTCTGGGCGAGTTGGGCCTGGCTCACTCCACCCCCTCCCAACTATAATATACATTTCTTTTTTTTTTTTTTTTCCTTTTTTGTCTTTTTTCGTGACTGGCAACGGATCGCAACCCTCAGTGTCGCGCCCGTACCGGACCAGGACTGGCAACGGGATCGCAACCCTCGGTGTTGCGCCCGCACCTCACTCAGCCAAGTGAGCAGCCGGTCTGTATGTGGGATCCGAACCCTCGGCGGGAGCGCCGCTGTGCTCCCAAGCAGCGCACTGTAGCAGTGTGCCACCGGGCCGACCCTTAATATGCATTTCTTGAAGTCTCCCAGCAGCTCGGTTGAGGTCTGCCACCTGGAGGTCTCTTGAGGTAAGGGTACAGGAAGATACAAACTCCCTCTCCTGTTTGGAGAGGATGGTTTTATACTCATACCATCACTCACTCTGAATAAATCCTTACAATTTTCTCTTCCTCTCCCTTCTCTTAACGCTGTTTAATTTTTCAAATGGGTGAAGCTACTCTGAGTGAGATGCCCAGGAATGATAAAGCCATTTTTAAAAAAATTGTTTTCTGAGCAAAGACTTCTGGTCAAGATGGTGGAATAGATGGTACCCAGCATTGCTCTCTCCCACAATCAACAAATTTACAACTATTAAAAAGCAACAACTGCCAAGCTGTGGCCGTTACAGCCCAGGGGAAGAGGAGGAGAGACCTACGGAGTTCATGAAGATGGGAGAAGCTGCGATGAGAGAAAGAAAGGACTGCTCCCACCATTTCGAGCCCCAACCACTTCAAGGCTGGCCTTGGTGAGCACACGGAGCAAGAGCTGGAAGAGACCACCACTGTGCCCTTCATATGAAATTGCTTGGAGGTGGCAGGAGAGAAGAGGGCCTTGGTGGCCACCAGGCCAGCAAGACCACTAACAGGATTCCCACGTACACAGGTAGGAGCGAGAGGCAACAGACAACTGAAAGAAAGAGCCACTCAGAGACCGGTGAGTCATTGCAAGGGACCTGCACGTGGCCTGCCCCATGGGAAGTGTTTAGAGTGCGGGCAGTGGAGGAGACAGGAACACTGGGGCACAGCATGGACAGCTTATCTGATCCCCAATCAGTGCAGGACCACTCAGTGGAGACTGGTCAGGAATATGGAACTGCAAGGGGTGCTGTTTGCTGAAAACACTTAGGCCCAGACCAGAGTTTCCACACAGCCCAGTGTACCAGACCTCATAAGACCCAGAAGTGCTTACAAGGTCAACAATTAAAACCTGAGCTGCACAAAAAGTCTTCCCCAGGGAATCAGCAGAGCACCAATTTAGCTCAACCACATTGCTCAAGTGCTGGTTCCCACAGGAAGTTTCCCCATTTTAGAAGTAAGCAAAGGACAACAAATTAGTTCCAGTGCAGAGTTTAAGTGGTCAGGGTAGCTAATAATCCAACATAAAACTGAAAGAAAAAACAAAAAAATCCACAGATCAGAGACAAAATTTTGATATTAACCAGTAAAGGTCCAACACCACCAAAGAACACCTATAAAATCTAGAAGGACTGGAAGCCCTCTGGGCTCCCAAGCCAAGGTGGAGAGAGGGCCAAGGGCCTCAGCCATACACCCCCCCCAAATCTGCATCCAGCTTGACTACCAGGCTGCCACTGGAAGCACCCTAGCTCCTGAGCTGGGTATGGGGGGAACGAGGGCCTCAGTCATGTCCCCATGATGTCTACATCCAGCCCAGCCACAACTGAGCTGCTCCCAGAAGCCCCCTGAGCTCCACTGTCAGAATGAGGGTGTTGCCACAGGCCTTGCCGATACCCCCTCCCCACTTCCTCACCCTCCCACCATTCCTCCCTCCCCTTCTCCTCTCCCCCTTCACCCAGCTGCTCTGCAGCAACATCTTGGAATGCAAAATAATAATAATTAAACCAAATAAGTTTTTTTTTTCCTTTTTGTCTTTTTTACTGACTGGTAACAGGATCGCAACCCTCGGTGTCG
>NW_007726908.1:309607-310934 GCF_000696425.1 Galeopterus variegatus | reverse complement strand
AGGTTATTGCCATACTTGTCATTAACAATTTCCCTCTTGATTCTTTCTGTTGTCTCTCTGCTGTTAAACAGTAATACATCATAGCATGGCCTCCAAGATAGATAGCCAGTGCTTTCAAGAAGCTTTGAGATATCCAGGTCTCTCCATATCTTATTTTCTCCCTCCCTAATCATGCTGAGTTTAAGAAAGACTTTTTCTTAGTGAAGACTAGCCTTCCTCCCTGCCACGGCATTTTCTCTCTCCATTGGTATATGTAGATTATTAGTTATACTCTTTTTCATGCCTTTGGACTGAGGATATTGAGGTGGTGAGAACTGGGCACAGGTGCATATTCAGTGCATTTCAGTGTCCTCTTCTACGATCAGTCTGCTTCACTGCAACAAATAGTTAAATAAGTTTGGCAGGGAAAATTTTACATACTATAAAGTTAATGATTTTATACTAGTCGATACCTAATTTAAAAATCACAAATGAAAATTAAAGAGAGGCAGTGAAGAGATAGAAGAAAAATTGATCAGGGGTAATTTGGGATTGTACAGAAGCAAGAGGGAAACCCACAAGATGTAATGGAAGATCCGGTTTCTAAGTCAAAGAGTGGATTCCCACACATTCTGGACACAGAGCTCAGAGATGTGACACAAGAAGGACAGAAGATAGGCTAGTAGTCTGAGACAGTGTTTATTTTGTTCATTATTAAACCTCCAGCAATTGCCAAATGTCTGGCAAGTAACAGGTATATATCCAGTTAATATCTGCTGAAAGATCTCAAGTCAAGTTTGTGATCTTTGAACTAAATTTGGCATGTCCATGTTTTATTTGACCTACATAAAAATTTTTTTAATTAGGAATTTTTTAAAAATAATAAGATTTCTAGTATTTAATTTAAAAATGAAGACTGGTACCAGAAAGCCAATGTTCACCCAAGCCACTAATTAACTGAAGGTAAATTTTAAACAGACTTTCTCTCCAGTTCCCAGTCCTCACCACTGACAGTCCCCCCTCCGCCCCACCTGCCTCACACGTCCTCCTTACCTGTCTACTGTCAGCAGCCATCTGAAATTGAAACCCATGCATCTGCTGCCTGAAGGTCTAGCTATCATGTGATTCCACGGCTCCTGCAGCTCCAGACAACCCCAGCCAGGCCCACAAAGACTCTGCAGGTGTCTATGTTTGTGTTCTTCTTAAAGTAAGCTTAGTTAGCACACATTAAAAATCTGAATAATGTGGACTTGACAAACAAAAGTATGGTGACAAAACCGCATAGACAGGTGGAGAAGAGAACTTAATTCTTCATTTCCTTTGACTAAAGTCTTTAAATATTACTAGA
>NW_007726908.1:308300-309095 GCF_000696425.1 Galeopterus variegatus | reverse complement strand
AGGGTTGCGATCCGTTGCCGGTCACGAAAAAAGACAAAAAGGAAAAAAAAAATCTGAATAATGTGGACTTGACAAACAAAAGTATGGTGACAAAACCCAATGGAGAGGTGGAGAAGAGAACTTAATTCTTCATTTCCTTTGACTAAAGTCTTTAAATATTACTAGAGCCAGTTGTAATAAAAGTATCTGACAGTTGCTTTTCACTTGTTTACATCATGATAATTGAACCTCACAATGACACTAGGCGGTAGTTAGATATTAACATCCTCATATTATAACTGACTAATTAGCCTATATTTTGTCAAATAGCATATAAGTCATTGAGAATCCAGGGCAAGTAGCTATAATCCCTTTGCATTTTCCACCACTCAGTGTCTATTCATATTACCCACTGGGAGAATGAGATGAGAGAAAAGTAGTAGTGGTGAAAAGAAAGGAATTGATTGGAATAAAAGAAGTTAATTCATCAGAAAGTTGGGAGAGATTGTTGAAATTAGATAAAACAAAGAATCAATGATAATAAACATCATAATCAACGATGGATGAGATTACTAAATGATTCTTGTTGGATTAACTAACTCAGAGAACCTTGATAATGCTGTGATGTAGAATCTGAAATATTGAACATGAAATGAACAGGCCTCTGTTTAAATCCTGGCTCAACCCCTTATTACAGGTGCAAACTTGAGAAGGGCTTTAACCTTTCTGGGTCTTCGTTTTCTCATCTGCAATATGTGAATAACAATATCACAATATTCTCTTCATAGGATTACTTTGAAAATTATAAAAGACCAC
>NW_007726908.1:281438-307733 GCF_000696425.1 Galeopterus variegatus | reverse complement strand
TTAAAGCCCCATTCCACAGAGTAGAAAGTGGAAGGCTACAGTAACTTAGTCTTAAGGCCAAGGCCACATCCTCAGTATATGGTAGAACTAGGACTCAAAGTAGGACTCAGAGTCAGAACTCACTGGTTCCAAAACTCATGAACTTCCCGCTTTACCATGAAATACTGCCCGCTTTTTCTTAGGTGGCCGTGCATATCATCCCTGTGTAATTTATCTCTCCCAGTGGCTGGCACATAACAGGCTCTCAGTAAATGTTTGCTGAGTGAAGGAAAGAGGTGGAGCTGCCACAGTGTAAGGCATTCAACAAAATCACTGCCAATCCTGGTCACTCAGGACTGTGAAAAGATCAAGTGTTCAGCCCCAAGGTCATCTATATATACCGAAGTGTCTTTATAATAAAATGAACTTAAACTTCTGAGTTGGGTACTTGAGTAAAACCTGGCACCCTTCCAGCTAAAACCTGCCATCCAGAGAGACTGAAAACAAAGGAACACACACTCACCTTCAGAGTCCAACATGTTAAAAAGTCATGTTCCTGTCATGTTCTTTATCCTCCATTTAAAGCCCTGCTACAGAGTGAGAGAGATGAGCACTTGGGGAGAGGAGAACGGAAGTTACACTAGGGCTCTCCAAGGCACACAGGTCTCACTTCCCTGTTATAAACAGAATCACTGCCAAAGCAGCCTCGATGCAGGACTGTGTTTTCTGTTGTCGAGGTTGTTTATCAAGCCCCAGACTGCGAAAAACTTATCTGCCATAGCAGCGAGTTAAGACCAGGGAAACGAATCGGGACTTGGCAAAACTGCCAGTGCCTTCCTTCGCTTCCTCTCCCTATTACTCCTCCTGCTCCAGCCCACAAACCGTTTTGCTTTGTCTCACTCAGAAATACTTTGGAGCACTCAAATCATGTCCTTATCCACTTCTTATTTTCCCCCCGGGGTGGGGACGGGACATTTATTCAAGAGTCTTTTGAAAAAGGACCTGCAATGGATCACAGGTTATATCTAGTGCACGCAGGATTTCTATTAGCAGATTCAATTTCTGACCCCTCTCAGCTGAGCCACTGTGCCCAGAGACCCAGGAGACGTTATTTGAGTGGCTGGGAGTTCTTTCTGCCTGTCCCAAAGACTTAGTTTAAATTCACAGGCAGCTTTTATACTAAGTGCCCAGGGAACTGTGAGAAAGGTGATGACCCCATGTGTCAAATCCATGAGCAACTCTTGCTTGTTTACTCTGCAAAAACTTCCCCAAAGGAAGTGCCCCAAAGTGACCAATTAGAGCAGAAACGTGAGGGACCCTGGAGAGAAGAGGTAGGTAGCAAGGGGGGTGAGGTAGCTAAGGCACTAAAGCCTGTTTCACCATTCTTCCTCGGAACTTCAAAAAAATCTTTTCAGGGGTTGGAATTTTATTTCAAAATAGTAAAGCTGTTTTATTAAACATCTTTTCTTTAAAGACTGGGAGAATGACCTAGCAAGCTCAAGCAACATTTTGTAAATGTGTGAAATGCAGTTTGATTTCAGTAGCTTACTTTGGAGACAATGAGGTGCAAGAGGCAGGTGACGCTTTCCTGCTTCCCCAGGGCTCAGGGTTAGACCTAGGAAAGGTGACAGACAGACATCAATCAGGGTACAACACTCAAGTCCTGTAAGCAGTTGGTCCTCAGGCCCTCAGTTTCCAAAAGAGTCAGGCATGAACTTTTAAAATGTGTAGGTGAATAAACACTTTATTAAATGCTTGGCAGTACTTAAATGGTCACCAGCATTTCATTAGTCCAAATAGAAAGAAGAATAAAAAAATAGATACTGTTGGGGAACAGGAAGGGAAGAGCCAAAAATAAAAGAAGGCAGATTCCCTAGTTGTGATAGCTTGCAGAGTTTTGTGTGTGTGTTTAATAATAATAATAATGTGTGTGGTATTTATAGTAGCTAGTCTTGGCCAAATTTACACAAATAATATAGTTTTAAAAAAATACTAAAATAAAGCTAGGTTGCAAAATTCTGTATATTTTCTAGTATGTTACCCAATAAAAATTAGCAGTCTTTTCAGTCTTGTACAATCAGTTCCTCTGAATTAAGGATAGGAAGACAATGTTCGTTAACCATATAGTCACCTAGTTTTTTTGAAAAAAAAAATCAGTTAAGTTTAGTCAACTAATATTTTGTATTTTAAAAATAAAAAGCCAGACTAAACATAGTTGTATCATATGACCCTGTGATCACACTAGTAGGTATTTACCTGACTGATTTGAAAACTTATATTCACACCAAACTCTGCATATGAATGTTTATACCAGCTTTATTTTTTTTTTAAGCCAAAAATGAATGTATTGCCTCACTGAAAGAAAAGCCCACGAGTAGATCTTCCAGGCCTGGCTGAGTCCAGCATTTCAATGCTGTCATCTAGATAGTGCACCTCCATCCTGCTCCCCTCTGTTTTTATACCAGCTTTATTGATAATTGCCAAAACTGGAGGCAACCAAGATGTCCTTCAATAGATGATTAGTTAAACAAACTAGAACATCCATACAATGAAATACTACTCAGCAATTAAAAAAAAAAAAAAAGAGCTATCAGGCTGTGCAAAGACATGGAAGGACTTTATGTGTATATTACTAAGTAAAAGAAGACAGTTTATATTAAACTTCCCCAAGCAGGCTTTTGCTTTGAAATGGAAGTCTTCTCCTCATGGAACATTGATTTATTTATTTATTTATTTTTTTTTTAAATTTTATTTTGTCGATATACAATGAGGTTGATTACTGTGGCCCATTACCGAAACCCCCCTCCCTCCTCCCTCTCCCCCCTCCCACCCAACAGTGTCCTTTCTGTTTGCTTGTCGGATCAACTTCAAGGAGTTGTAGTTGTTAAGTCTTCTTATTGTAAAGAGTGCTGCAATGAACATTGGGGAACAGGTATACCTTCGACTTGATGATTTCCATTCCTCTGGGTATCTTTCCAGCAGTGGGATAGCTGGGTCATATGGTAGATCTATCTGCAATTGTTTGAGGAACCTCCATACCATTTTCCATAGAGGCTGCACCATTTTGCAGTCCCACCAACAATGTATGAGAGTTCCTTTTTCTCCGCAACCTCGCCAGCATTTATCGTTCAGAGTCTTTTGGATTTTAGCCATCCTAACTGGGGTGAGATGGTATCTCAGTGTGGTTTTGATTTGCATTTCCCGGATGCTGAGTGATGTTGAGTATTTTTTTATATGTCCGTTGGCCATTTGTATATTTTCCTTAGAGAAATGCCTGCTTAGCTCTTTCTCATGGAACATTTAGAAGTAACAGAAAGTCTTGGTGTGGCATCCACAATTTAGCTATGTTGGAGACTGAGAGTTTCAA
This sequence comes from Galeopterus variegatus, assembly GCF_000696425.1. NCBI lineage: Eukaryota > Metazoa > Chordata > Mammalia > Dermoptera > Cynocephalidae > Galeopterus > Galeopterus variegatus. Next base: position 304,387 of record NW_007726908.1, on the reverse strand, counting down.
ATCTCGGTAAGAACAGTACAGAATTTGGGTATCCTGCTGTCACTGCTGATCAGCCTCAAAGGACAGAGAATTGGGTAACAAGCAGAGAAAAAGACACTGATGCCCTGTACAGTAAGATCTCTCTCATGTAAATGGAAAAGTATAATGAGGAAACAATAGCCTAAATAAATAAAAACAAAACATGTCACCAGACAAAGGATAGTTTGTGAGGCTTTCCTCTTTGGGGAGGATATCTGGGTGCTTACTCTTCGGTGTCTGCACAAAAGTCGCAGCCCATTCCATAAAGAACACAAAGAGAAGATCGCAAATAACTATGCTTCTTATAAATTCAACATTATTCTCTGCTGATAAATAATGCTTAATAGAATAACTATGCCCAATGAAAGACATATTTTAATAGCCACGCTATTTTCTACATCTGGGATGTTAATTCTCATGTTGATGGTCCAAAAGAAGAGAGAGGATTTTAAATAAAAGAGTCTTTGGTTTAATCCATGCCCAGTGGCAGTTCGTGGGACTGATAGTAATGGTCTGGAATATGTTCACAAAACATATTGTGCAGGTAGAAAGTCCCTTTGCCACTTGAAAAATTTATACCTCAGCCTCCTGACACACATCATTCTGAACATTTTTAAATTTTTAAATTTTTAAAATTGAAATATAATTGATTTTACATATTTGTGGGGTAAAGTGTTGACTATCAGTATTTGTGTGCAGTTTGTGATCAAATAAGGATAATTAGCATATTTATCATTGCAAAATGTAATCATTCTTTGTGTCCGTTAACCAATTTCTTCTTTTTTTTTTTTTTGTCTTTTTCCGTGTCCGGCAACGGATCGCAACCCTCAGTGTCGCCCCCGTACCGGACTGGGACCAGCAACGGGATCGCAACCGTCGGTGTTGCTCCCACGCCTCGCTCAGCCAGTGAGCGGGAACCGGTCTGTATGTGGGATCCGAACTCTCGGCGGGAGCGCCGCCACACTTCCCAAGTGGCGCACTACAGCAGTGCGCCACCGGGCCGGCCCGAACCAATTTCTTCTTAATCCCCCTCCCTCTCTGCCTTTCCTGCCTCTAGTAACTATAGTTCTATTCTCTCCTTCTGAAAGTTCAACATATCGTTTTGATTGTTTGTTCATTCTTTCCTTCCTTCCTCCTTTCTTTCTTTTGTTTTTTCTTACTTTCATTCTTTCTGTTTTAGCTCCCACAGATGAGTGAGGACATGCAGTATTTCTCTTTCTGTGCTGGCTTATTTCACTTAACATAGTTTTCTCCAAGCTCATCCACATTGCTGCAAACAGCAGAATTTCATTCTTTTTTTATGGCTAAGTAGTATTCCATTGTGTATATATACATTTCCCTTATCCAGGCATCTATCGATGGACATTTAGGTTGGTTCCAACTCTTGGCTAATGTAAATAGAGCTGTGATAGACATGGGAGTGCATGTATCTTTTCAACATAACGATTTCCATTCCTTTGGGTATATTCCCAGCAGTGGAATTGCTAGATCATATGATAGATCTATCTGTAGTTGTTTGATAAACCTCCATACTGTTTTCCATAAGGGCTGCACTAATTTGCAGCCCCACCAACAGTGTAGGAGAATCCTCCTTTCTCCCCACTCGTCAGCATTTGTTATTCTCTGTCTTTTTGATACTGACCAGTCTAACTAGTGTGAGATGGTATCCCAATGTGGTTTTGATTTGCACCTCCTTGATGATTAGTAAGGTTAAGCATTTTCTCATGTACCTGTTGGTCACTTGTAAGGCTTCCTTGGAGAAATGTCTACTCAGCTCGTTCACCCATTTTTGGGGGGGGATTTTATTTTATTTATTGAATCAAAATTGATTATACATATTTTGGGGGTTCAACATTGAGATATGTTGATCAAATCAATATTACTAGCATATATATTGTTACAAACCGTAATTATTTTTTATGCCCCTTGTCTAATCTCTCTCCTGCCCCCACTCACTCCCCCCACCCCCCTCAATTACCCTAGATTTCTTATCTTCTTCTGAAAGAATAATGGTTACTCTGTTAATTTGTTGCCTACATGATCTGTGCAATGCTGAGAGGTGTCATCAGGTCCCCCAGTATTATCATAGAGCAGATGCTTCTTCTGTCACTCTGAAATGGGCTTTGTGGAGAGAGACATGCTCTTCTTTTCTTTATCTCTGCTGGTGACTCTTCTCGTGTGAATGCACTCCAGTGGCTGGTGGACCATCTGTGTGGTGGTTGTAGTGTCTAGCCACTTTCACGTGAGCCATGGTTATTGTGGTGGCTGTAGTGGGCCTCCCACATGGAGGTGGTTTTTGGCATGCTCCTTGGCGCTAGTGGTATGCCTGGTTGTGGGGTGTGTCTGGTCCCCTTCTCCATGCCTCTGGTCCCTGGGTGGGCCCTGAGGTGCTGATGCAGTGTGCCTGGTTGTGTGTGTGTGGGGGGTCTGGTCCCCTTATCCATGCCCCAGGTCACTGGATGAGCCCCAAGGTGCTGGCACAGTGTACCTGGCTGTGGGATGGGGTCCAGTCCCCTTCTCCATGGCTCGGGTCCCCAGGCAGGCCCAGAGATGCTGGCGCAGTGTGCCTGGTTGTGGGAGGGGAGTCCAGTCCCCTTCTCCATGCCCTGGGCCCCCTTTGCCCATTTTTAAATCAGGTTACATGCTTTTGTACTGTTAAGTTGTTTGAGTTCCTTGTATATTGTGGATAATAATCCCTCGTTAGATGTATAGTTTGCAAATATTTTCTCCCATTTCATAAGTTGTCTTTTCACTCTTTTGATCATTTCCTTGGCTGTCCAGAAGCTTTAGATACATATAATCCCATTTGTTTATTTTTCCTTTTGTTGTCTGTGCTTTTGGGGTCTGATTCATAAAGTCTTTGCTCAGTCCTACATCTTGAGTTGTTTCCCCTATGGTTTCTTCTAGGAGTTGTATAATTTCAGGTCTTATCTTTAAGTCTTTTATACATTTTTTGTTGATTTTGGTATATAGTGAGGTACAGGTCTAGTTTGACTCTTCTATATATGGATGTCCAGTTTTCCCAGCACCGTTTATTGAAGAGGCTGTCCTTTCCCCAACTTACGTTCTTGGTACCTTTGTCAAAGATCAGTAGGTACATGGATTGATTTCTGTGTTCACTATACTATTCCATAGGTCTGTGTGTCTGTTTTTATGCCAGTACAATGCTGTTTTGGTTACTATAGCTTTGTAATAGAATTGAAATCAGGTAGTGTCATGACTCTTATGTAATTTTTTGCTCAGGATTGCTTTGGCTATTAAAGGTCTTTTGTTGTTCCATATGAAAGTGAGGATTTTTTTTTTCTTTTTTCTGTGAAGAATGTCATTGTTATTTTGACAGTGAGTACACTGAAACTGTAGATCACTTAGGGTGGTATGGACATTTTCACAATGTTAATTCTTCCAATGCATGTACATGGATCATCTTTCCATCTTTTTTTGTTCTACTTAATTCCTTTCAGCAGTGATTTGTAATTCTCATCATAGAGATCTTTCACCTCCTTGGCTAAATTGATTTCTATGCATTTTATTTTTCTGCTGACTATTATAAATAGGTTTGCTTTCTTGATTTCTTTTTCTGCTAAATTGCTGTTGGAATATAAAAATACTACTGGTTTTTGTATACTGATTTTGTATCCTGAAACTTTATTGATTTTGTTTATCAGCTCTAGGACTTTTTTCATACAGTCTTTAGATTTTTCAATATATAAGATTATGTCATCTACAAAATTTATATAAATTGAATTATATATATAATATATATTAATATATAAAATGGAATTATATAAAATTCAATATATAAGACAATTTGACTTCATCTTTTCCAATTTGGATTCCCTTTATTTCTTTCTCTTGCCTGGTTGCTCTGGCTAGTACTGTCAATACTATGTTAAATAGGAGAGGTGAGAACGGGCATCCTTGTCTTGTTCCAGCTCTTAAAGGAAAAGTTGAGGGCTAGCCCACGGCTCACTTGGGAGTGTGGTGCTGATAACACCAAGGCCAAGGATTCGGATCCCTATATAAGGATGGCTGGTTAGTTCACTTGGGAGAGCGTGGTGCTGACAACATCAAGTCAAGGGTTAAGATCCGCTTACCAGTCATCTTTTTTTTTTTTTTTAAAAAAAGGAAAAGCTGAAAGCTTTTGCCCATTCAGGATGATACTGGTGGTGGGTTTGTCATAATTGCTTTTATTGTGTTGAGATACTTTTCTCATATATCTAATTGAGAGCCTTTATCATGAAAGAATATTGAATTTTGTCAAAAGCTTTTTCTCCATCTATTGAGATGATCATATGGTTTTTGTTCTTGATTTTGTTGATGTGGTGTATCACATTTACTGATTTGCATATGTTGAACCATTCTTGCATACCTGGGATGAATCCCACTTGATCATGACTTATAATCTTTTTGATATGCTATTGTATTCTGTTTGCTAATATTTTGTTAAGGATTTTTGCATCTATATTCATCAAAGACACTGGCCTGTAGTTTTCTTTTTTTGTTGTTGTTTCTTTGTCTTGTTTTGGCATCATGGTGATGCTGGCCTCATAGAATGAGTTTGGGAGAATGGCCTCTGTTTCAATTTTCTGGAATAGTTTGAGAAGGATTGGTATGATTTGGTAGAATTCAGCAGTGAAGCCATCTGGTCATGGGCTTTGCTTTGTTGGGAGATTGTTGATTACTGCCTCAATCTCATTGCTTGTTATTGGTCTGTTCAGGTTTTCTACTTTTTTTGTTCAGTCTTGGTAGATTTATGTGTCCAGAAATGTATACATTTCCTACAGGTTTTCAAATATTTTGGCATATAGTTGTGCGTAATAGTCTCTAATTATTCTTTGTATTTGTGTGGTATTAGTTGTAATGGCTCCTACTTCATTTCTGACTTTTGTTATTTGGATCTTCTCTTTTTTTAGTAATCTTAGCTAATGGTTTGTCTATTTTGTTTATTTTCTTACAAATCCAACTCTTTGTTTTGTTGTTATTTTGAATTTTTTTGTCTCTGTTTCATTTAGTTCTGCTCTGATCTTAATTTTTTTCATCTACTGTTCTTGCTTTTCTAGTTGTTTAAGGTACAGCATTAGGTTGTTTATTTGGAGTCTTTCTATCCTTTTGATGTAAGCATTTATTGCAATAAACTTCTCTCTTGGTACAGCTTTTGCAGTATCCCATAGATTTTGGTATTATGTGTCTTTATTTTCATTAGTTTCAAGAAATTTTTTATTTCCTGTTTAATTTCTTCTTGGACCCATAGTTATTTGGGAGCATGTTGTTTAATTTCCATGCATTTGCAGTTTCCAAAGTTTCACTTGTTATTGATTTCTAGTTTTAATCTATTGTGGTCTGAAAAGATAATTAAAATTATTTCAATTTTTAAAAATTTTGTTGATACTTGATTTGTGGCCTAATATTGTGGTCTGTTTATCTAGGGGAATGTTCCATGTGCCAATGAGTAGAATGTATATTCTGTATTTGTTGGATGAAATATTCTGTAGATGTCTGCCAAGTCCACTTTGTCTAAGTGTAGTTTAAAATCCTCTGTTTCTCTGTTGATTTGTTGCCTAGATGATCTGTCCAATGGTGAGAGATGATCTGTCCAATGTTGCCTAGATGATCTGTCCAATTGTATTGGGGTCTATCTCTCTTGTTAGGTCTAATAGTGTTTGTTTATATCTGTGTGCCCTGATGTTGGGTGTGTATTTATGATTGTTGTACCCTCTTGCTTATTATATAATGATCTTCTTTGTCTCTTTTTATAGTTTTTGGTTTAAAGTCTACTTTATCCAATATAAGAATAGCTACTCCTGGGCCGGCCTGGTGGTGCACTGGAGAGTGCGCCACTTGGGAGCGCGGCGGCGCTCCCGCTGAGGGTTCAGATCCCATGTGGAGACCGGTTCCCGCTCACTGGCTGAGCGCGGTGCGGGCACAACACCGAGGATTGTGATCCCGTTGCCGGTCCCTGGTAAGGGCGCGACACCGAGGGTTGCGATCCCGTTGCCGGTCAGTAAAAAAGACAAAAAGGAAAAAAAAAAAAAAAAGAATAGCTACTTCTGCTCGTTTTTGTTTCCATTTGCATGTTATATCTTTTTCCATCCCTTCACTATTAATTTGTGTGAATCTTTACAGATGAGGTGAGTTTCTTGTAGGCAGCATACAGTTGTGTCTTGTTTATTAATCCATTCAGCCAGTCTATATCTTTTGAGTGGAGAATTCAATGCATTTACACTTAGGGGTGCTATTAAAAGGTATTGTTTTAATACTGGCATTTTATTGATTTTTGTATGGTTGTTTTAAATATCTTTTGTTCCTTTCTTCCCCTTTTGTTTGCCTTTAGTGTTTGCTGGTTTTCTGAAGTGGTAAAACATAGTCCTTTTTTCTCTTTCTTGATTGTATATCTGCTCTACTAGTGGGTTTTGGTCTATCTCACGTATTCATGCTGGTAATTCATGTACATAATTCATGCTGGTAATCCACCATTTTTTGGATTTCAGATGCAGGACTTCTTTGAAGATTTCTTGCAGGACTGGTTGTGTGGTGGTGAAATCCCAAAGCTTTTGTTTATCTGGAAAATACACTATTTCCCCTTCATTTCTGAATGATAGCCTGCTGGTTATAGTACTCTTGATTGGAAGTTTTTTCTTTCAGTACTTTGAATGTATCACCCCGTTGTCTCCTTGCTTTTAAGGTTTCTGCTTAGTTTGATGGGGGCTCCCTTATAGGTGACTTGACACTTTTGCTGTCTTGAATTCTGTCTTTGTCTTTGACTTTTGACATTTTGACATTTTGACTATTATGTGTCTTTGAGAGAACATTTTTGGATTGAGTCTGAGTGGGGAATCTTTGAGACTCTTTGATCTGGAAATCAATATATCTCCCAATATCTGAAGGTTTTCTGTTATTACTCTGTTGTAAAGATTTTCAATGCCTTTTCCTCTCTCTTCCCCTTTTGGAACACCCATAATTCACATGTTTGTACACTTAAATTTTCTAATAGCTCTCGTAAGGTTTTTTTTTTTTTTCTTCATTTTTTAAAAATTCTTTTTTCTTTTTTTTTTTTTTTTTTTCACCTGTGTCATTTCAAACATCCTTTATCTGGGGTCAGAATCTTTTGCTTGCTCTAGACTTTTGTTTAAGCTCTCAGTTGTAGTTTTTATTTCATTGAATGAGTCCTTCAGTTCCATGAGTTCTGCTACATTCTTTTGTAAGGAATTTATCTCTTTATAAAGTTCTTTCTTCATGCCCTGGATTGCTTTTTCATTTTATTGTGTCACCTATCAGTTTTCTTGTATCTCATTGAGTTTCCTTAAGACTGTTGCTTGAAATTCCTTTTCAATCATTTCATCGGTCCTGTTGTTTGGGGTCTGTTATTGGAGAATTAATGTATTCCTTTGGGGGTGTCATATTTTCCTGTTTTTTTTTTTTTTTCTAGTATCTCTATGTTGATGTTTGGGCTTCTGGTTGAGCAATTGCTTCTTCTAATACTCAGTAGTGGCTTTTGAGGAAAGAGACTCCCTCCTGTAGGTGTGCTTTATATTGACTATTGGGTAGAGTATTTTAGTTTCGGTTCCAGGTAGACACAGTGGTGTAGTCTCTGTGTGGTTATTTCAACTGTATTCAATGTTGGAGTAGTCTGTGTGTGTTTCTGTGGCCTAGGCAATGGGGTACTCAGTAGTTCCTTGCTGAAATGAGTGATGCTAGGTTGGGTCATTGAGGCTGTGGGTGAGATCTTGGGTTCTTGGGGATAAGCACCTGGATGCTTTGTCACTTCTTGACTGAGGTGAGTGACCCTTGGCAGAGTCACTTGTTCCCTAGCTAGTGACCCATAACCATGATAGGTGCCCTGGAGTGATTGGAAGGTCTTCGGCTTAGATGGATGACCCTGGGTGGGGACCTTAGGGGTTGGGATTAAAACTTCAGGCTTTGAGGGGGATAATGGGATGCTTGACAGCCCCTCCACTAGGGTGGGTGACTCAGTGGTGTACCTGGGGCTCTGGGCAGAGTCCTGTATCCCCAGGGGAGGCAATGAGGTACTCTGTAGCTTCACTGTTGAAGTGTGTTAACCTGAGTGGGATCAATGGATTTATGTGTGGGGCCCTGTGTTTTCAGGAGGGATACTGAGGTGGTCTTCAGGACCACTGTTGAAATGGGGTACTCCGGGCAAGGTGTTAGCAGTCTTATGGTGGGACTCTTTACCCCCAAGAGGGATTCTGGGGCCCTCTATAGCTGTTCAGCTAAAGTGGCCGCAGTGGGCAAGACTGCTGTGGTTGTGGACAGGCCCCTGTGACCCTGAGAACATTACTGGGACATTCTCAATCTCCTCATCTGGGGTGGGCTGTTCTGCATAGGGTCACTGGGGCTGTGGATGGGCTGCTGTGCCCCCCAAGAGAGATGCCAGATCCCTCTGAAGCTCCCTTGCTGTGGGAAGCAATTCTGGGCAGGCTTATTGGTGCTGCAGGCATGTGTCTGTACCTGAGAGAGACATACAAGTCCTCCACTACCTCTTTGTGACTACACAAAATGCAAGGTGCCTCACCAACAAAGACGGAGTTGCCAGCAGTGGTTGGATGCCCCAATTAGACAATTTTCTGACTCTGGGAAGTGTGCTGATCCCATCCATCCTGACGGCGGCATGTTTACTGCGCTGGGCTTCCTGTTCCTAGGACACAGGATGCCATGTGGCCACAGATGTGGGCAACCCAGTGCAATGGGGAGTGAGACCTCTGTGGAGGGAAGAACAATATGGTCTCAGGTGTTGGAGCCAATCTCAAGTCTGTGACAACTGTAGAAGTCTGGGGCCCTGGGGGTGAGGGTAGTTTAGCATGTGACCCTCTCTGGGTCAGTTTAGTCACATGTGCCACCAGAAGTTTCCAGCACCAGGCATCTGGCCACAGAGACTTCCCCTGAGATAGGCATGTGGGTTCTCCTCCCCCTCCTCACAACTGTAATTATTGTATGTGTGTCTTGCCAATGTGGGCAGGACCAGCAGCCATGGCACTGGTCCTGAATAAGGTGCCTTCTGGGTCTGCAAGGAGCATGCAGTGACCCCCTCCGTACTGACAGTGGCACCTGGCACCCTTGCTGCACTGAACCATCTATTCCCAGGGTGTTGGGCCAAAGCCAAGGGCCAATCCTGGTGTCAAGCTTACTGCAGCACTCTGGGACCTGGGGGTATGTGTCCCTCCTCAGGCCAACACAGCTGCTCATGCCCGCAGCAGTTTCAGACACCAAGTGCGTGGCCACGGGGGCAGTGCAGACTTCCCCGTGGGCTGGGCCACAGGTCCGCTTACCTTCCCGTGGTCAGAAACTTCTCCTGAGTCCCCACCACTCTGGAGTGGGGATGGAGCAGTGTCGGCAGAGAATTTCTTCATTCTCTTGGTGACTGTCCTGAGTTTCTGCACTCACCAACATCTCCAGTACTCCCTCGATGTGCTCCTGCTCTCTTTTTTCATTTTTCTTGTCCAAGTGTAGCTGTACATTTGACGTATTCTCTGTCATTGTGAGAGAGACAAGTGATGTCTCCTTCTCGTCAGCCTTCTTGCTGCCCCCATCCAGAATATTTTTAAATCAAAAAGAATATATCATCTCTGGTGATCTACAAATGATAATTATCATGTTAGCTGATTTCAAATGAGTGAGAATCTCATCTGTGGAGTTCTTTTTGATAAGTATGAATTACTAAGATATTAGTGTAGATAATAAGCAGCAGTGAGCTCCCCCTAGAACCAAAACTAGTTTTTTAAAAAAAATTCTGAATATCACATCACAAAATCAGTTTCTTGGCAATGTCTTTAGAAAAAAAGTCAAAGATTAGAAAGACTAAAAATACCTAAAATATAAATAAAATTATTTGTCAAGATTAATCAATTCAGACTTCTGCTTCTGGCACAATACAGTAATTGTGAAAGGAAACCAACTGCTACTCAGAAAAGCTAAAAAAAAAAAATCTTGAGAGGACTTGTTGGTGATGAGGACTTGAAAGGCCAAGATCACAGAGTGGAAGGAACTGCACAGCACTGGACTAGTAATTTATGAACAACTTTTCCCCAGAGGAATAACGCCCATCATTGACAGGAGGTAAGAGACTGACAGACATACAGAAGGCCTCCTCCAGCGCGTAGAGAAGTCAGGAGAGGTTTTGGTTCTCTCATGGTGCTAAAGAAACAAAACTGGATATCAGGCTCCTATACAGCCAGGATTTGAGGGCCAAGGTGCCAAAGAGTAAGATGGCTTAGAGAAGAAATTCAGGTTTTTCCTTAAAATGTTGACTATATTCTCACAGTGTGTAGGGCAAGAGACTAAGTACAAGGTCACTAAACATTTGCTATTCCCATAGTATACAGAAGTAAAATTTTGACTTCAGTATTCATTGAGGAGAAGGGGCTTAAGAAATAATACAGGCTCTATCGTAACTCTGGAGGGCTACCCTGTGAGAGCCGGTCGACTCAAAAGTAGAAAGAGCCTTAAAGACTTCCATCTCTCCTTCGTTTTGATACAATCCTATATGTCTTGTATTGCTTTGTGCTTTTGGTGTCGTATCTAAGAGGATATTGCCTTCTCTAAGGTCTTTAAGATTTACTTCTATGATTTCTCTTGAGATTTTTATAGTTTCAGTGCTTTAGATTAGGTCTATAATATATTTTAAGTTATTTTTTGCGTGTGTGTGATATGAGATAAGGGTCATTCATTCTTCTCTGTGCAGATATGCAATTGTCCCAGCATTGAAAAATCGCTCTTTCCCTCATTGAATTGTCCTTGCACCCTCATCAAAAATCAATTATCAAAATTATGTGGGCTTATTCCAGGAGTCTCCATTCTACTCCGTTTATCTATATGTCTATCCTTATGTGAGTATCACACTGTCTTGATTACTGTAGCTTTGTAGTAAAATCTGAAATCAGGAAGTTTGTCTTCAAAATTTGCTCAGATTTTCTATTTCTTCTTGATTCACTTTTGGTAGTTTGTGAGTTTCTAGGAATTTGTCTGTTTTATCTCAGTTATCTATTTTTGGCGTACAGTTTTTCATAGTATTCTCTTTCAATCCTTTTGATGTCTGTAAAATCAGTAGCAATGTATCAGTTTCCTTTCCGATTTTAGTTATTTCAGTCATTTCCATTTTTTTTTCTTGGCCAAACTAGCTCAAAGTTTGTCAATTTTGTTGGTCATTTTGAAGAACTAACTCTTAGTTTTGTTGCTTTTCTCAATCGTTTTTCCATTGTCTATTTTGTTTGTCTGTTAAAAATCAGTTCAACATATTTGTAGGACCTATTTATGGATTTTCTATCCATTGATCTATGTGTCTGTGTTTTCATCAATACCACATAGTCTTGATTATTGAATAGACTGATTCTTCCCACTTTATTCTTTTTTTTTTTTTAGTATTATTTTAGGTATTCTAGTTCCTTTGCTTTCGCATTTAAATTTTAGAATAATCTTGTCCACATTGATAAAAAATCTTGTTGGGATTTGGATCAGAATTGTGTTGAACCTGTGCGCCAATTCAGCGATAACTAACATCTCTGCTATGTTGCATCTTCCAACCCATGAACACAGTATGTCTCTCCATTTATTTAGATTTTCATCAATTTCTTTCATCAGTGTTATGCAGTTTTCAGTATACAAGTCCTGTACATGTTTTGTATACTTTTTTTTACAATTAACATTTGTATTACATTTACACAAGTATTTTTTGAGCAATTGTAAGTGTATTGTATTTTTAATTTCAGTGTCTGCTATGGATTGAATATCCCCCCACCAAAAAAACCTCATTGAAGCTTAAATTGTGTCCCCCAAAGTTCCAGGTATTAGAAACTTGGCCCCCACTGTAACTGTTGAGGGTGGGAAATCCTATTATGGTATTTGAAAGGTGGGGCCTTGAAGAGGCGATGAGATCGTAGGACCAGGCCATAGTGAATGGATTAATAATGGTGGTCAGGGGTGTGGTTCTGAGGACTTTAAAAGGAGAGCACGTGAGAGTTGCTCTCTCTCTCTGCTCTGCCATTTTCTGCCATGCGAGACCCCTGCATTGCTGTAAAACCACCACCAAAGAGAACCCTCACCAGCTGTGTTCCCTGAACTTTGGACTTCCCAACCTCTGAAACCGTAAGCAATAAATTTCATTTTCTTATAAATTACCCAGTTCCAGGTATTCTTTTATAAGCAACAGAAACAGACTGTGTTTATTATAGTATATAGACATACAATTGATTTTTAATTTTTTACCTGTATTCTGTGAACTTACTGAATCACTTGTTAGTTCTATAAGCTTTCTTTTTTTTTTTAGATTCCTTGGGGTTTATATATATTAACAATTTTTGTTTCATTGTGTCCTCCACTGCTTTTTTGCTTCCAATTTTATTGATTTCTACTTGTATCTTTATTATTTCCTTCCATCTGCTTGCTTTGGGTTTTCTTAATTCTTTTTTTTTTTTCTTGGTTCTTGAGGTTGGAAAATTGATTTGAGACATTTCTTCTTTTTGAATGTATGCATTTAGTGCTATAAATTCCCCTTTTGGCACTGCTTTGGCTGTGTCCCATAAATTTTGATATTTTATTTTTATTCAGTTCTTAAAAGGGCCCTACTTTTATTTTCATTAAGTTCTATGTATTTTTATTTCACCTGAGACTTCCTCTTTGACTTGCGAAGTATTTAGAAATGTATTATCTAATCTCCAAGTGTTAAAAATTTTTCTGTTATCTCTGTTATTAACCTAGTTTGACTCCATTATTCTCAGAGAAATTCAATATGATTCCAATTCTTTTAAATTTGTTGAGGTTTGTGCTATCACTCAGGATTTTTTTCATCTTGGTGATTATTCTTATCTTGGCTTGATAAGAATCTGAATTCTGTTGCTGATGGATAGAATGGTCTATAAATTTCAATTCAATCTTGTTAATTGATGGTGTTCAGTTTTTCTGTATCTTTGTTGATTTTTTGCCTAATAGTCCTCAGCTGCAGAGAGTAGGTATCTCTATCATTATGAATTTGCCTGTTTCTTCTTTAAGCTCTATCAATTTTTGTTTCATGTACATTAAAGCTTTGTTGTTTGGTGCATACACATTTAGGATTTCTATGTCTTCTTGGTGGATTAATCCTGTAATCATTTTATAGTGACCCTTCTTGTCTAGTAATTTTCCTTGCCCTAAAGTCTACTTTATCCAATATTAATATACCCATGTTTGCTTTTTTAAAAATTGAGATATGAGATTTCTGGGAAGAAGATGACATACAGATGCCCAGAGTACATTCCTCCTGTAGAAGAAGATCAAAATGGGCCCACCACCACCACCATAGTTGCTGGAGCCACAGTAAGGCCCCTGAACCTTTGCCCATCACAGAGCAGCACCCTACAGAGCAACAGTACTGTGGATGTCCTGTTGCTGCAGCTGCAGACTCCACAGACATGAGGGAGGTGGTTGCAGCCATCCCCACCACTGCCACCCCCACAAGGTAACCTCGCTACCACCAAGGACACTGCAGACACAAGGGAGACAGCTGCAGCTGCTGAGCCTTCCAGCACCCGAAGGTAACCCTGCTACTGCTAAAGACACCATAGACACGATGGAAACAGCTGCAACCACTGGCACTGCTGCCACCCCTATGAGGTAACCCTGTTGCCACCAAGGAAACACAGATGCTAGGGAGGAAGTTACAACTGCTGGTGCCATTGCCACCCCATGAGGTAACCCCACTGTCTCCAAGAATTCCAGAGACACAAAGGAGTCAGTTGCAGTTGCCACCCCACAAAGTAACCCTGCTGTCACTGCAAACACTGTAGATGTGATGGAGGCAGTTGCAGCCACTAGCACTCCTGCCACCACCACCAGGAAACTCCACTGCCACCAAGGACACTGCAGACTCCAGGGAGTCAGTTGCAGCTCCTGACATGCTGCCATTAATGTGAGATAACCCCACTGCTATTGTAGACACCATAGCTGTGTGGGCCACCACTGCAAACACCACAGCCAAGCAGGTGGCTGTTACAAATGCCACTGCTGCAGTTGCTGCCACCACTGGAACTTCAGTCAGCCACTGTCATTGTATGAGCATCCCACCACCACTGGAGTCACCACTGCCACACAGGCAACCCACCAAAGCCACTGTAACAGCCATCACCACCACAAGGGTGGCCTGCTACCATAGTAGATGCCACAGCAGCCACTGTCATGAGCAGGTGGACCACCAACCACTTGACTGCATTGACACAAGGTGGGTCACCAGCAGAGTCCAGGGAAGGAGAGTAATAGAAGAACCAACTGCTCTATCAGATGACCAGACATCAACATAGAGATACTAGAAATATGAAAAAACAAGGAAATATGAGTCCACCAAAAGAAGAAAATAATTCTCAAGTACCAGAACTGATAGACCAGGAAACCCTTGAAATGACTGAAAAAGAATTCTGAGGAAAAATCTTAAAGAAACTCAATGAGACACAAGAAGACACAGTTAGATGACACAATGAACTGAGCAAAATTATACAGGATATGAAGGAAGAAATTTACAAAGAGATTAATACTTTAAAAAAGAATGTAGCAGAACACATGGAACTGAAGGAGTCATTCAACCAAATGAAAAACACAACCAAGACCTTAAACAGCAGGCTAGCCCAAACAGGAGAAAGAATTTCTGACCTTGAAGACAGTCTCCTTGAAATAACTCAAACACACAGAGAAAAAGAAAAGAGAATTTTAAAAAATAAAGAAAATATAAGAGAAATAGCAGATAAGCTTAAGTGCACAAAAACACCCAAATCATGGGTGTTCCGGAAAGGGAGTAGAAAGAAAATGGCATTGAGAACATATTCAATGAAATAATAGCAGAAAACTTCCCAGGTACAGGGAGAGACATGAACCTTCAGATTCAGGAGGCTCAAAGATCCCCAGATTCAATCCAAAAATGTCCTCACCAAGACACATCATAGTCAAACTGGCAAACTCAAAGACAAAGAAAGAATCTTAGAAACAGCAAAAGAAAAGTATCAAGTCACTTATAAGGGAGTCCCCATCAGATTAACAGCAGACTTTTCAACAGACACTCTACAGGCCAGAAGAAAATGGGATGATATATTCAAAACACTGAAAGAAAAAAAAAAACACCACCAGCCAAGAATACTATACCCAGCAAGGCTATCCTTCAGCAATGAAGGAGAAATGGCGTATTTCTTTTTTTTTTTTTTGTCAATATACAATGTGGTTGATTATTATGACCCATCACCGAAACCTCCCTCCCTCCTCCCTCTCCCCCCCCACCCAAAAATGTCTTTTCCGTTTGCTTGTTGTAACACCTTCAAAGAAATTGTAGTTGTTATATCTTCTTGAAATGGCGTATTTCTTAGACAAACTAACATTATGAGAGTTCACAACAACATGACAAACCCTAAAAGAAATTATCAAGGGAATCCTGCACCTGGAATCCAAAAAGTGATAATCACTACCATGAATATACAAGAAAGAACAAAATGTACTGACAAAACAAAATACAAAGGAGAAAGAGAAAGAAACTAAATCTTACCATTTCTAAAAAACCAACAAACACTGAAGACAAACAATAAAAAGGAAAAAAAGAAACAAAAGATAATTAAAACATCCAAATGAAAATTGCGTTGGTGTCTGAGAGTCTATAAATTTTTTTAAATTTTATTTTATCAATATACAATGTAGTTGATTTTCTTGTCCCTTTACCGAATCCCCCCTCTCTCTTCCCTCTCCCCCCTCCATCAATATCATATCTATTCGCTTGTCTTAACAAGTTCAAGAAATTGTGATTGTTGTGTCTTCTTCCCTGGCCCCTGCCCCATTTGTTTGTGTATTTATTTATTTATTTTTAGCTCCCACAAATAAGTGAGAACATGGTATTTCTCTTTCTGTGCCTGACTTATTTCACTTAATATAATTTTTCTAAGTACATCCATGTTGCTATGAATGATAGTATTCATTCTTTTTTATAGCAGAGTAGTATTCCATTGTGTAGATATACCACAGTTTCCTTATCCACTCATTTGATGATGGGCATTTGGGCTGGTTCCAACTCTTGGCTATTGTAAATAGTGCTGCAATAAACATGGGCGTACAGGTATCCCTTCAGCATGATGATTTCCATTCCTCTGGGTATACTCCCAGCAGTGGAATAGCTGGGTCATATGGATAAAATGCCAGGGGTAACAATCCTAAATGTAAATGAATTAAATTCTCCACTCAAAAAACACAGATTCGTTAGTAGACCCATTATATGCTGTCTACAAGAGATTCACCTCACCTGTAAAGACACACAGACAAATAGTGAAGGGTTGGAAAAAGATATACCACACAAATGGAAATCAAAAATGTTCAGGAGCATCTATTCTTATATCAGATAGAATAGACTTTAAACAAAAAACTACAAAAAGAGACAAAGAAGGCCACTGTATAATGGTAAAGGGATCTATCCAGCAGGAATACACAGCAATCTAAATATATATGCACCCAACACCGGAGCACCAAGATACATAAAACAAACACTACTAGACATAAGAAAAATGATAGACCCAAATATGATAATAGTTGGGGACCTGAACGCTCCTCTCTCAGCATTGGACAGATCACCTAGGCAACAAATCAACAGAGAAACACAGGATTTAAGCCATACTTTAGGCCAATTGGACATTGAAGACATCTGCAGAACATTTCATCCAACAAACACAAAATATACATTCTTCTCATCATCACATGGAACATTCTCCAGGATAGACCACATATTAGGTCACAAATCAAATCTCAAAAAAATTTTTAAAAACTGAAATCATTGGGCCGGCATGTGGCTCACTTGGGAGAGTGTGGTGCTGATAACACCAAGGCCACGAGTTCGGATCCCCATATAGGGATGGCTGGTTCGCTCACTTGGGAGAGCATGGTGCTGACAACACCAAGTCAAGGGTTAAGATCCCCTTACCGGTCATCTTTTTTAAGAAAAAAATAATAACAATAAAAAATAAAAAAAAAAATAAAAACTGAAATCATTTCAAGTGTCTCTTCAGACCACAATGGATTAAAACTAGAAATCAATAATAAGCAAAACTCTGGAAACTATTCAAACACCTGGAAATTAAACATGCTCCTGAACAAAATATAGGTCCAAGAAGAAAATAAACAGGAAATCAAACAAATTCTTGAAAATAAAGATACACCATACCAAATCCTATGGGATACTGCAAAAGCAGTACCAGAGCGAAGTTTATTGCAATAAATGCTTACATCAAAAGTATAGAAAAATTTCAAATAAACAGCCTAATACTACACCTACAAGAACTAGAAAAACAAGAACAACCGAATCCCAAAATTACTACATGGAAAGAAATAATTAAGATCAGAGCAGAATTAAATAAAATAGAGACCAAAAAAATGATACAAAAGATCAATGAAACAAAAAGTTGGCTTTTTGAGAAGATAAACAAAATAGACAAACCATTAGCTAGGATAGCTTAAAAAAAAGAAGAAAGAAGACCAAAGTAACAAAAATTAGAAATGAAAAAGGAGACACTACAATTGATACCATACAAATACAAAGAATAATTAGTTACTTCCCATGTCTCCTCCCCTCCACTAATCTACTTTCTGTCTCCATCCATTTGACTAATCTGCACATTTTATGTAATGGAATCATACAAAACTTGGCCTTTTATGTCTGGCTTTTTTTTTTAACTTAGACTGTTTTCAAGGTTGAAGGGATTATTTTTATAAATAATGTCAATGATGCTTCTTGGCTTAATTGAAGAATGATGTTGAGAGAAGGTATTAATACATAAAATTCCAAAGTACTCTAAATGTAAAAACCACCAGATAACTTTATTAAATATTATGGTAGGCTACATAATGCCCCATCCCCATCCTGGAATCCATAAATGTTATCTGATGTGGCAAAAGGGACCTTTAGGCCATACTGGGGTATAGCCTCAGTCGACGGCCTTAAGTTACTGTCAGTTATGACAGGATTTCATTCTTCTATGGCTGAATAGTATTCCATTGTGTTTATACAACACATTTTCTTTATCCATTCATCTGTTAATGTACACTTAGGTTGACCCAGTATCTTGACTGTTGTGAATAGTGCTGCAATAAATGCAGGAATGCTGATATCTCTTTGACATACTGATTTCCTTTCCTGTGGATATATAACCAGGAGTGGGGTTGCTGAATCATATGGTGGTTCTATTTTTAATTTTCTAAGGAATCTCCATACTGTTTTTCATAATGGTTGTACTAATTCACATTCCCTCCAACAGTGTATAAGAGTTCCCTTTTCTCCATATCCTTACTAGCATTTGTGATTTTTTGTCTTTTTGATGATTGTCATTTTAAGTGTGGTGAGATGATACCTCCACTGTTGTTTTGATTTGCATTTACCTGATGATTAGTGGTGTTGAGCATTTTTTCATATGCCTATGGCCATTTATATGTCTTCTTTTCAGGAATGTCTGTTTGGATTATTCACCTATTTTTAAATCATATTATTTGTTTTGTTTTGCTGTTGAGTGGTTTGAGTCTCTTATATATTCTGAATATTAATCCCTTGCCAGATGAATAGTTTACAGATATTTTCTCTCATTCTTTAGGCTGTTTCTTCAGTTTTGATTGTTCCTTTGCTCTACAGAAGCTTTTTTAGTTTGATATAATCCCATTTGTCTATTTTTGCTTTTGTTGCCTGTGATTTTGAGATCTTCATAAACTTTTTTCCCAGTACAATGTCCTGAAGTGTTTCCCCTCTGTTTTCTTCCATGGTGTCATCATTTCATGTCTTACATTTAAGTCTTTGGTCTATTTTGAGTTGAATTTTGTATATGGTGAGAGATAGGGGTTTTGTATCATTATTCTGCATATGGATATCCAATTTTCCCACTACAACTTATTGAAGAGACTTTCCTTTCCCCAGTATATGTCCTTGGTACCTTTGTTGAAAATCTTTTGGCTGTAAATATGTGGCTTTATTTCTGGGTTTTTCATTCTGTTCCTTTTGACTATGTGTCTGTTTTTATGCTAGTACCATGCTGTTTTTTGGTTGCTCTAGCTTTGTACTATATTTTGAAGGTAGTGTGTTGCCTCCAGTTTTATTCTTTTGGCTTGGGACTGCTTCGGGTATTTGAGGTCTGTTGTGGCTCCATACAAATTGTAGGCTTTTTTTTTTTTCCCCCTGTTTCTGTGAAGAATGTCATTGGTATTTTGAAAAGAATTGCACTGAATCTATAGATTTCTTTGCATAGTATGGTCATTTTAACAATATTAATTCTTCCAATCCATGAACATGGGATGTCTTTCCACTTTTTTGTGTCCTCTTTAATTTCTTTCATTGATGTTTTGTAGTTATCATTGTAGAGATCTTTCACCTCCTGGTTAAATTTAATTTTACGTAATTTTTTTGTAGCTATTATAATTGAGATTGCTTTAATGATTTCTTTTTCAGCTGGTTCGTTATTGATATGTACACACAATACTGATTTTTGTATTTTGATTTTGTGTCCTGCAACTTTACTGATTTAGTGCATTAGTTCTAAGAGTTTTTCTGGTGGAGTCTTTAGGTTTTTCTGTATATGAGACCATGTCATCTGCAAACAAAACAATTTGACTTTCTCCTTTCCAGTTTGGTTGTCCTTTATTTCTTCCTCTTGCGTAATTGCTCTGACTGGAACTTACAGTACTATGTTGAATAAAAGTAATGAAGGTGGGCACCCCTGGCTTGTTCCAGTTCTTAGAGGAAAAGCTTTAAACTTTTCCCTGTTCAGTATGATGTTAGCTGTGGGTTTGTCATATACAGCCTTTGTTTTGTTGAGGTATGTTCCTTGCATACCTAGTTCATTGAGGCCTTTATTATGAAGGGATATTTAATTTTATCAAGTGTCTTTTCCATGTCTATTAAGATGATCATATAATTTTTTGTCCTTTATTCTGTTGATGTGCCCTAGTAGATGCAAAGATATTTCTGCATATGTAAATCAACAAGCATAATACGTTTGTTTGCAAAGAAATATCTTTGCATCTATTAGGTCACATGGTCAGCTTAAGGCAACTGGGCTGGGCTGGAAGGAATGCTTCAGAAGCCTATGCCTTAACTGACCCGATGTTATCGCACCCCAAAGGCTGTGTCACCTGGCATACCACTGATTTCAAAATTGCCCATTACTCTGCCAGAACCCTCCCTCAAAGGCTTACAAAACCCCTGGTTTCCCTTGTTTGGGGGAGCTGATCTGACTTGGTCTCCCATCCACACTGGTGAAATAAAGCTTCTTTGCTGAAATAGGTCTTTGCTGGCTCAGGTCTCCCTTTTCTCCATCTTGCCAAACCTAACAGCATCCTTGGATAAATCTCATTTGATCACAATGTATAGTCTTTTGGATGCACTGTTTGATTCTGTTTGCTAGTATTTTATTCAGGATTTTTGTTTTTTAGTATATCACTTCATTTTGTTTTCATTGTGGTTGCTCTCGGTATAATTTATAATTGACTACTAGTATCACATTTTACTACTTCCTATTACATACTTTTACTCTCCCTACTTTTCAATAAAATTTTCTTTGATTGGGTCATGTTCTCCTATTTCTTTGTATGCCTTTGTGCTCTTTTACTGAGATTTGGGCATTTGAAAAAATAGACATCCCTCCCAGTCTTTATGAACTGGCTTCATTTGCGGAAAGATTCATAAATTGACCTGGTTAGCAGTTCTGGGACCTCTCTAATATTTTCTGGGGATGCATCTTATTTTGGCTTGTGTGTGTGCTTTTATTCTGTGACACATTGTTGTTTTTAACTTTCTTAATTTCCCTAACAGGCTCACTTCTGTTTCTTCCCAGGATCTTTCAGATTGTTTCTGTTGTATTCCTCTACTAGCAATTTTTTCTCCTCTCAGCGCCTGCCTGCAGGACTGTAGACTCCTTGTTGCTCCAATGTGCCACAGTGCTCAGCTCTGTTTCCAGCAGTCTCCATCCTGGTAATCATCAGCACTCTGAGGCAGACAAGAAAGAAACCAGTCCCTCAGGCAGCCCCCAGACCAGCCAGAATGCTGGATGCAAGTTCCACTCTTTTGATTTGAGGGAGAAGCTGAAAATTGGGAGATTTCTTCCCAGTTATGTCATAGTAGCCATGTAGAGAGAAGGACTGGAGCAAGCAAAATGTAACAAACTATCATATCCTTCTCTGTGCAGTCCCTTCTCTTGTTTGTGTGTGCTGCAGTCTCTTAACAGATATCTAGAGTTTTCACAAATTATTGTTGTTCACGTGTAGCCATTAACTCAGTGTGTGTGTGGAAACAAGGGCCTGGAGTTTCCTACTCCACCATCTTGCTGACATCACTTATGTTGATTAATTTTTTAATGTTAAGCCAAGCATACATTACTGAGACAAGTCCCACATAGTTATGATATATTATCTTTTCAATATTTTGGGTTCAATTTGCTAAAATTTTGTTTAGAATTTTGCATTTAGGGCCAGCCCGTGGCTCACTTGGGAGAGTGTGGTGCTGATAACACCAAGGCCACGGGTTCAGATCCCTATATAGGGATGGCTGGTTGGCTCCCTTGGAGCACCTGGTGCTGAGAACACCAAGTCAAGGGTTAAGATCCCCTTACCGGTCATCTTTAGGAGAAAAAAAAAAAAGAATTTTGCACTTATAGAGTTTCTCCTTATCTGTGATTTCACTTTCCACAGTTTGTTTCCCACAATCAACCATAGTCTGAAAATGTGAAATGGAAAATTCCAGATTAAACAATTTATAAGTTTTAAATTGCACAACATTCTGAATGCTGTGATGGAATCTCCTGCCATCCAGCTCCATTCCATTCAGCCCGGGATGTGAATCACCCTTTGTCCAGCACATCCACACTGTATGAGCTGCCCACCCATTAGTCACTTAACAGCCGTCTCAATGATCAGATTGACTGTTGCAGTACTGCAGTGCTTGCTCTCAAGTAACACTTACTTAACAGTGGCTCCAAAGCACAAGAGTAGTGATGCTGGCCATTTGAATATGCCAAAGAGAAGCTTTAAAGTGCTTCCTTTAGGGGCTGGCCTGTGGCTCACTCGGGAGAGTGCGGTGCTGATAACACCAAGGCCACAGGTTCGGATCCCATATACGGATGGCTGGTTTGCTCACTGGGTGAGCGTGGTGCTGACAACACCAAGTCAATACATGCCAGTTTTGCTGTCATGCCATTGCTAAAACTGCAAAAGTTATGGGCCATAATGCATGATAAATTCTTTGTTAGGATGGAAAAAGCATTAACTATGTGGGTGGAAGATATGAACAAAAAGGTGTTCTGTTTGATGGCAATCAGGTTCGATTCTATCCGTGGTTTCAGGCATCCACTGGGGTCTTGGAATGTATCCCCTGCGGATAAGGGGGACTACTGGATGTTAGTGAATATCGGTCTATAGTTTTCTTGTAATGTCTTTGATTTTGGCATCAGGATGTTGCTAGCTCATAAAATGCAAAGTATTCCCTCCTTTTCAATGTTTTGGAAGAGTTTTATATAAGTGCTGTTTATTTTTTTCCTCAGATGTTTGATAAAACTCAGTAACGAAGCCATCAGAGCCTAGAATTTATTTTGTGAGATTTCAATTTAATAGAGATAGGGCTATTCATGGTATTTATTTCTTTTTGAGTGAGCTTTTGTAGTAGTTTCTAGGGAATTTGCCTACTTCCTCTAAGTAGTTGATTAATTGGCTAAAATTTTTCATAATATTCCCTTAACCTCTTAATATCTGTATAATATGTAACATTATGTAGTACTATCACCTTTCTCATTCCTGATATTGGTAATTTGTGTTATCTTTCTCATTCTCACTCTTTTTTTCCTGAATAGTCTTGCCAGAAGTTGATCAATGCTATTGATCTTCTCAAGAACCAGTTTTTGGTTTCATTGATTTGCTCTACTGTTTTTGCTTTCTACTTCATTGATTTCTGTATTGCTCTT
>NW_007726908.1:279072-279696 GCF_000696425.1 Galeopterus variegatus | reverse complement strand
GGGGGGGGGTAATGAAAGTGTTATAAAATCTACTGCAGTGATTCCCAACTCTGTGCAAATACAAAAAGGCACTGAATTGTACATTTTAATGGTGTCAATGTTATGGTATGTGAATTGTATCTCCATAAAGCCTTTTAAAAAAAAAAAGTATAAAAAATAGAATTGTGAAAAGTTCAAGATTTTACCCTACCCTAGCTTTGCAGTTTCATGGATTCTAACAGAAGACACAAGACCACTTGGGTCATAGACAAAACACTGTATTATTCTTGGCACAACTGACAGTCTGAACTCCCTGTTCATGTTGGTTCCGCCCTTACTCCCCAAGCCCCACGGAGGTGACATGAAGGCAGGCTCAGGTAGATGCTGTGCACACAGGAGGTTAGTGTTACAGATAAGGAGCTTAGGAAATCCCAAACTTTTTAGAGGGGCTGCAAGCAAACCCGGCCAACCCTTGCCCTGGAGAAAGATATTATTATCCTGGACAGCAAACAAATCTGCCCTCTGACCTGGAGGAAGGCACCCTATCTGCGAAGGCTGCTTGCTATACAAACAATCTTGAAAAGATAGTCCAGGGGCCAGCCCATGGCTCACTCGGGAGAGTGCGGTGCTGATAACACCAAGGCC
>NW_007726908.1:276020-278849 GCF_000696425.1 Galeopterus variegatus | reverse complement strand
ACTGGCTGAGCGTGGTGTTGACAACACCAAGTCAAGGGTTAAGATCCCCTTACTGGTCATCCAAAAAAAAAAAGAAAAGATAGTCCAAATCAAAGTTGTCAGTGCCTCTGTTCTCAAGACTTGCAGAAACACAAGAGGTCCACAGAGAATTGTCTCCCAACACCTAGAACCCTCTACTCCCTGTCCACAGGTTTAGGTTCTACAATGAATAAACAAATGTGACCCTGGACTCCTTTTTCTCAGGAGTTCAATTTCTTGGAGGAAGAAAAGGGGTGAGAGTTTGAATTCTCTGTACCAGTCCTGATCTCCTCAGCCCTCATGGACAAATAAATGGGGTTTATGCTTACAGCCTAGTAAAGAAGTCGTGTTTTAACAAATGGCCTGGGGAGAGGGAGTACTGTAGGGATATTAGACCGTAATTTTATTATCTCTTTGACTTAAGGAAAGCCTCATTTTCCTACTGCTTCCCATGCCACCTTTACATTCTTGGGTTTGTAAAGGGCCAGGAGACTTTTCCTGAAGCCCCTCTGTGCTGCAGTGGGGAGGTGGTGGCCAAATTTTGTCCTCCCATATACACCGAGATGTGACTTCCCATTAAAGCCCCATCCACACTCCCTGCACAAAAACTGCTTCTCCCCTGAGCATGCCCTATGTCTGACAAAGGCTGGTTCACATCTAAAGCCTTGCCAACAATCCCTAGACATAAAACCTTCTATCCCAAGTGCCTCCTCTGATGTGTGACAAGATTCAACTTCACACTGCAGCCTTGCCCACATTCCCTGAACATGTAAGGCTTCTCCTCAGAGTGTGCTCGCTGGTGCACAGTCAGGGTTAACTTTTCAATAAAGCCCTGCCCACATTCACTGCCAACAAAAGGCTTCTCCCAAAAGTGTGTCCTCTGATGTGGGACGAGATTTGACTTCAAGCTGAAGCCTCACCTACACTCCCTACACATATGACTTCTCCCCCAAGTGTGTCCTCTGGTGCAGTACAAGGATTGCCTTTCTCAAAAAGCCCCATTCATACTCCGAGCATAAAATTGCTGCCTGGGGCTGGCCCGTGGCTCACTCAGGAGAGTGCGGTGCTGATAACACCAAGGCCACGGGTTCGGATCCCATATACGGATGGCTGGNGACGAGATTTGACTTCAAGCTGAAGCCTCACCTACACTCCCTACACATATGACTTCTCCCCGAAGTGTGTCCTCTGGTGCAGTACAAGGATTGCCTTTCTCGAAAAGCCCCATTCATACTCCGAGCACAAAATTGCTGCCTGGGGCCGGCCCGTGGCTCACTCAGGAGAGTGTGGTGCTGATAACACCAAGGCCACGGGTTCGGATCCCATATAGGGATGGCCGGTTCGCTCACTGGCTGGGCGTGGTGCTGACAACACCAAGTCGAGGGTTAAGATCCCCTTACCGGTCATCTTTTAAAAAAAATAAAATAAAATAAAAAAATAAAATTGCTGCCTGTCTGCGTGTGTGCTCTGCTGTCTGAGGAGATGTGACTTCAAACTGTACTCTTGCCCATAATTCCTGAACACAAAGAGGTTTTCCTTTGAGTGTATCTCCTGATGTCTGATGACAATAGACTTCTGGATAAAGCCTTGTCCTCACTCCCTGCACGCAAAGGGCTTCTCCTCCAAGAGCATCCTCTGGGGTCCAATAAGGGGTGGACTGCTGCCAAATCCCTGCCCATACTACCTGCACTCAAAAGCCCTCTCCCCTGAGTGTGTCCCCACGAGAAGATCTGCCTTCTGGCTAAAGCTTCTCCTAGACTCTGCCCAACTGCCTGCTCCACATCCTGAAAATTCAGCTCCCTTCCTCGGGGTTTGCCCTCTTGGCCAGGCTGGACTCTATTCTGCTACTCTATTTCCTTGGCTAGAGTTCAGAGGCTGTCCTAGGGGTAGGCTGAAAAATGTCCCTAGAATCTTCCTTTCCCCTGTCCTCCACAACAAGGACTTGGAGTCTTCTCTCTGTTGCCTTCTGCTTTGTTGTTCCAGCAGCTTTGCTCAGAAAGTTGTTACTCTTGTAGCTTATGATCCTTTTGGCAGAGCTCCCTGGGTCCAGAGGCGATTTTCTGCTCTTGAGACTGGGATGATCCTAAAGAGGTGGCCGTGGAGAGCATGCTGGCTGAGGAGGCAGAGGCTGGAGAAGGCCAGAGGGCAACTGACACAGGGCTGGGTTTCGGGCTTTGGTTCTCAAGAAAATGAAGTTTTCATCAGAGCAGCCACGGGTGGGCAGCCTGGGCCACTTTTCTTGTCTGATAAGACTTGCCCCCCACACACGACAGCTTTCCAACTAAAGCTGTCTCCCACCTATATACCCTATACAGGAAATATTTTTAATTCTTTGTTTAGCCATTACTGAAATCCAGAAAATCCACATCAGTGGAAGTTCTACATAACATCCCGACTAGGAACCTTTCAAGCAAGCAGCAGAGGCAGCCACAGTTCTAAATACAGCCACAATTACAGCTGCACTAGTTTTGCCCTGCCACACTCATTTTGTAATACAAACATCTGATGCAACTGTTTTCTCCTTCTGAAAGATAAAACCTATGAATGAAGTGGAAATGTCCACAGTGACCTTTCCCATAAAAAAGGCGACTGACTGACATAGAAGTCCCATCGTCTGCAGGGCACCCTAAATGCCAGACATGGTAAAGGAGACTCATTCAAGAAAGGTGGGAACTAGGGCCGGCCCGGTGGCGCACTGCTACAGTGCGCCGCTTGGGAAGCGCGGCGGCGCTCCCGCCGAGGGTTCGGATCCCACATACGGACCGGTTCCCGCTCACTGGCTGCGCGTGGGGTGGGGGGAGCACCGGCGGG
>NW_007726908.1:273971-275127 GCF_000696425.1 Galeopterus variegatus | reverse complement strand
ATTGCCAGTCCCGGTCCGGTACGGGGGCGACACTGAGGGTTGCGGTCCGTTGCCGGACACGAAAAAAGACAAAAAGGAAAAAAAAGAAAAAAAGAAAGGTGGGAACTAAATCTGAATTGAAGTTTCCCCACTCATGGACAACACAAGAGAACTGCTGGGGACAGTGGAGACTCAGCAATGGATAAGACAGACATGGTCCAGGGCCTATTTACTTAAAGGGTTCCAGCTCCCTATGCCTACGGCAATTCCAGAACTCTTCTAGTTTTTTACAAGATAAAAAATAAAATTCCAGCATTTAATATTTGCCTAATTAATATTTGATGAATGGTGTAAAAAAAAGAGAGAGAGAGAGACAATTAAAAACACCTTACTGTGTACTGAGCCTCAGCAGCAGGTGGATGGATGGCAACATCACAGAGCACCTGAAGCAGGCCTTCCTCATAGAAATGAAATAACGTGAATAGGCTGGGGCCCAATATGTACATCAGGAATAGCAAAGACAACTTCAAAAAATAAGAGGAGAGGTCTTCCTCTGCTGACAAGGAATTTGTCCACAGAATTTATAAAGAATGTCTAGTGATTAATAAGAAAAGGAAATAATTCAGTAAACAAAAGAGAAAAGCCTTGAATAGGCAATTCTGAGAAAGGGAAACACCAGTTGTCAAGTAACATGAAAACATACTCAAGCTCACTGGTATTCAAAGTAAAACCCCTATGATGTGCCGTTTCACGCCCAACAGAAGGGCAAAGACTAATATCTGAGTATCCCAAGTGTTGACAAGGCAGGAAACAAATGGAAATCTCACAGACTATTGGTGGGAGCATAAATGAACACAATGCTGGAAAGCTATGTGGCATTACTTATGTCAAAGATGAACCAGACTAGTCTGATCTATAATCAGGCTATGTCCCTCCTAAGCATATAGTTAATGGAATTCATGTACAAGTTGTGAAAAAAATGTGCACGGGAATGTTCAAGGCAACATTAAATAGCCAAAACTTGGTAACAATCTAAATGTCTAATATAAAGGAAATAAAAATGAATTGCATTACAGTATATTCCTAGCTGGAATACTATATGGCAGTAGAAATGAGTGAACCAGAGCTACACACATCAACAGGGGTGTCTTACAAACATAACAGCAGTGAAAAATGT
>NW_007726908.1:270642-273522 GCF_000696425.1 Galeopterus variegatus | reverse complement strand
GATGAACCAGACTAGTCTGATCTATAATCAGGCTATGTCCCTCCTAAGCATATAGTTAATGAAATTCATGTACAAGTTGTGAAAAAAATGTGCACGGGAATGTTCAAGGCAACATTAAATAGACAAAACTTGGTAACAATCTAAATGTCTAATATAAAGGAAATAAAAATGAATTGCATTACAGTATATTCGTATGCTGGAATACAGTATGGCAGTAGAAATGAATGAACCAGAGCTACACACATCAACAGGGGTGTCTTACAAACATAACAGCAGTGAAAAATGTTGCAGAAGAAAGCATATAGTATGATACCATCTACATAAAGATTAAAATAGTCAAAACAAGGGCCGGCCCATGGCTCACTTGGGAGAGCGTGGTGCTGACAACACCAAGTGAAGGGTTAAGATCCCCTTACCGGTCATCTTTAAAAAAAAAGTCAAAACTTATGGTTTAAGGAGAGCTACGTATGAAGTAAATGAATAGAGCCATTAATGAAAATGATATGATAAACATCTAATTTTGAAAATCTGTTTTCTTTGGGGGGATGAGACAGGATACGTTATAGAAAGGAGTATAGAAGGATTCAGATGTTTTGTTAAAATTGTATTTCTTAGATTTAGAGATTGGTACACAGATGTTCATTTTATTATTCTTCCAACTTTGTCGGATTCTTATATATTGCAAAGTAGTAAGGAGAAAAAATAGCAGAGGGAAATGAAGAGGTAGAAATAATGGAGAAAGAAGAATTCACAAGGTTAAGGATAAAAGAAATGAAGTATTGGGAGTGGGAGGCAGACCTGGGTTCATGGGGTAGGTGCTGTCCTTAAGGTCAGGCTGACAATATGAAGCCTTGAATGAGGAGTGACCAAGCGCACTAAAAAAGGCAAGCCAGCTGAGAGCAACACAGCCGCTTAGCGGAGGAAGGGAACAAAGATATCAGGAGAGCTCCTGCACCTGGTGAAGCAATGGTCTAGAGAGAAGGCAGTGCCTCCTCCTTCCCAACCTGCTGAGCGGCCACAAGTGCCACCTGCCTCGTACCCCACACTCACCTGGACCGGGGCTCAATAGACCTTCTCCCTTGTCTTTCCAGGGCTCCACCCCTCACTCCAGCTGGGTGATGAGTTTTGGCTTGTAAAACAAAATTCCTGTTCATGCTGGAAGAAAATTAGGTGCCACTCAGAGGAGGAACCCAGACAAGCCAGGGAAGGAGGCTTGAAGGATGACAGAAGGACTTCTGAGGAGTGAGCTCCTGGCAGTGGGAGGGCTGTGTAAGGCAAGGTGATTGGAGATCTGAAAAGCCAGCAGTCATCTCCCATGATAGCTAAGAAAGATCCAGCTGGAGAAAATAGGACAGGAAATGCAGAGCAGTAGGGATAACACAAGATGTCTTCAACTCTACAAAATTCAGATCTTGCCTGAGGTAGTGAAGGAGTATGCTGTTGTATTTGCACCCCATATCCTAAGGAGAAAATCAGCTGAACAAGGCAGGTGATCTAGGACAGCCTAGGATGCCCAGGAGACATAAGTAACATCCTGAGAGCCGTTCTTACCTAGTGAGATCAGGTTGCTATAGTTCTCCAGCATCACATCCTCACAAAGAGCCCTCTGAGTAGGGCTCAACAGCTGCCAGTCTTTCTGGGTGAAATCCACAGCCATGTCCCTGAAGGCCACAGAGGCCTGGAACATGAAACACATCTCTGCTCATCCAGGAAGTAATCCTGCCCATGGCCAGGAGTAAAGATTCAAAAAGGATGCCAGGAAAAAGGTACAATTCTAGACCCTGCTTTTGACTGTGATTCTGGTGATGAGTGTTCCAAGATCATTTAACTCCTACATCTACTCAGCCCAGAACAATCTGTTCATTGACTACAGTCATATCTCAGGCTGAGATAGGGTTTACAGGCAAGGCCCTAACTATGGGGAAGTGTAAATCTGGTCAGGGAAAAGAGCAAAATGCCAAATGAAAACATAACAAGAGTAAATAATAAGACTCCCTAAGTTTGAAGAATCTCAAAGATTACTTAGTCTAACCACCCATGTTACCGTTAATCAGTCTGACTCCCACTGACCCAGCTTCATACCTCTCAGGAACAGCAAAGGCTGCACCGCCATCAGTCCTCCCAACCTTCCACTACATCTCTCTCTCCTCCAACCTGATGGGCAGAAGCCAAGAACGATGAACTCCAATGGTGATGCCAAGGCTTCGAGGCCACCTCTGCCCCAACCAATGTGATGTAGAAGAAGTTGCTTAACCTCTCAGCGCCTCAGGCTTTCTTCTGTGAAATGGGGATAATAATAGTACTTACCTCATACAGCTGTGGTGAGGATTAGATGAGGTAGTTCAGACTATTAACCTACCACTCATGGGAAATGCTCAGGGAGGGTGATTCCCCAGCTATTCTGTCTAAAATTCCCTCCCCCCACACAGTTTTTACTACTTCACTCTGCTTTACTTTCACTTTTAACTAACCACAGAGCTCAAACACAGAATGTATACAGGACTCCTCAAATTGCTAAGGAAAAAACCTGAACAATCTAAGAGGAAATTGGCATGTCACAAAAGATTTCCAATTGGCCAGTGAGCATATGGAAAACTGCTCATCCTCAATAATCATCAGGAAAATGCAAACAAAAACCACGATGAGAAATCTTTGCATGCCCACCAGACTGATAATATCAAGTGGCACAACAGGAATTCCCAGGTGGGAATGTCAACTGATAGAACCACTTTGGAAAACTGTTCAGCAAAATCGACCTAAATTAAAGCTATGCATACCTTTAACTCAGCAATTCCAGTGCTAGGGATATATCCTACACAAATACGTACATTTGTCTGCTGGAGATCCTCCTTCTTATTTTACCTTTTTTTTTTTTTTTTC
>NW_007726908.1:237737-270632 GCF_000696425.1 Galeopterus variegatus | reverse complement strand
CAGCGGTGCTCCCGCCGAGGGTTCGGATCCCACATACAGACCGGTTCCCGCTCACTGGCTGAGCGAGGCGCGGGAGCAGCACCGAGGGTTGTGGTCCCATTGCCGGTCCCTGGTCTGGTACGGGGGCAACACTGAGGGTTGCGATCCGTTGCCGGACATGGAAAAAGACAAAAGACAAAAAAAAAAAAAAAGATCTATACACTGAAAAAAAACTAAAAAATACTGTTTGAAGAAATTAAGACATAAGTAAATAAAGTGATATACCATGTTTATGGATTAGAATGCTCAATATTGTGGTGTTTCCAAAAGAATTTTTAGATTCATGCAATCCCAGTCAAAATTCCCACAGGTTCTTTTGTGGAAATTGAAAATCTGATTCTCAACTTTACATGAAAAAAATAAAAAGGACCCAGAATATCCAGAATGATTTTGAAAAAGAAGAATAAAGAATAAAGGTTGAAGTCATACACTACCTGATTTCAAGACTAATGTATAGTGACAGTTGCTGTTCTCAAATTATTGTCCACAGACAAACATTATCCCAGTTCTCTCTCACAGGGATCATGAATTCAAAACTATGTTCATGCAGGCAGGACTTCCAGTTTGGCAGGGTGAGTAGCTCAGTAAATCTTCTCCCTAAAAAGTAATAACTAAACTGGGCAAAACTGTCAAAAATAACCATTACAGACTCTAGAAATCAACCAAAGAAACACACGAAACTGAGAAGTGATTATTCATGAAAAAGCTACTAAACATTGAGCAAAAACAGTGAAAGTCCGTGGCATTCCTGCTAAGGGCTGCTAGGATCTTTGTCTCAGCTTGGTCAGCAAGG
This sequence comes from Galeopterus variegatus, assembly GCF_000696425.1. Classification (NCBI taxonomy): domain Eukaryota; kingdom Metazoa; phylum Chordata; class Mammalia; order Dermoptera; family Cynocephalidae; genus Galeopterus; species Galeopterus variegatus. Next base: position 269,800 of record NW_007726908.1, on the reverse strand, counting down.
TCGTTCTATCAGAGTATGGAAAGCTTTGAAAATCAGCAATATAGACGCTAGAGGGAGCTGATTTGATCTGAAGTGAATTACCCAGCAGCCTCTTCAGTAATAGATCTCAGTGGTAAATGAACAGGGAGGACACGCAGTTCAGTTAGACGGATATGTGATCCGTGCGGTAAGCAACGAATTGTATATCAGCCAGAAACTTCAGAGGAATTCAGGAAATGAGACAGCCATCATGGGCCTAGATAAGCTTTCCACATATCCATAAAGGGGAGGCCAGAGTTTCCACGCCATGCACACATTCCTGGCTGAACATGAGGCAGCATGCATGTGCAGAAAAGAAGCAAAACTACATGGCAGAAGGTAAAAGCTGAGGCATACTTTAAACCTGTATGAACTTTTAATGTGTCCCCAACTCATAAACAGAGGCTGGCAGCTCATGGTGCTTCAGCACAACTCACCAATCACTGGATGACCTCTAAATGATACAGATACAGTGGTGATCTCAAAGAAACCAGGCTAGAACAAGAATAAAGACAAAAATAAAATTGAGGAGAGACATCAGTGGCCACACACCACAGGGAAAACAGATCTCACAGATAAATTCCAGACAAGTTACTATACAAAAAAACAGCAACAAGAACCACCACCCTCACAGAAGGAAAAAAAAAAAAAGCCAAAGTCACCACAATATATTATCTAAAATGTCTGATTTTCAACAAAAAATTATGTGACATCCAAAAAAACAAGAAAGGGCTGAACCATGGCTCACCTGGGAGAGTGTGGTACTGATAACACCAAGGCCATGGGTTCGGATCCCTATACAGGGATGGCCAGTTAGCTCACTTGGGAGAGCATGGTGCTGACAACACCAAGTCAAGGGTTAAGGTCCCCTTATCAGTCATCTTTTAAAAAAAAACAAAAAAATATGACCCATACTCAGGGATAAGAAGCAGTCAAAAGAAGTGGCCTCTGAGGGGGCCCAGATGTTAGACTTCACAGGCAAACTTCAAAACAACTACTATAAATATGTTCAACTATTATAAATATGTTCGAAGAAATGAAGGAAATTATATTTGAAGAAGTATATGAAAGTATGACTGGCTTCACTCCAGAAAAATATCAAATAACTTAATTAGGCCAGAAAATGAGACTGACATCTGACTTCTCAAAAACATGCAAAGCAAGGAAATAATATATCAGTATTTTCAAAGAACACAAGGAACAAAAGCATGTCAGAAATTTTATATCTAGTCAAACTATCCTTGACTATCAAGTCTATCAAGACTACCAAAAAAAACTATTTTAAATATGAAAGAACTCAGTGAATTCTCTATTCATGAGCCACAATTGAGCACTATACTACACGGTGAAATTTACCTAATCACGGGACAACTGGAATAGATTCAGCAAATCGACTTATGGTGAACTCTAACCATAATTTTACATCTAAGAATGACTCAAAAGTGGGGCAAAAATGGAACAATATGTCATGTATTCCACCTTCAAACAATGCAGAAAAAGGAATCTCCAAAATACGAGACAAAAAGGAAAGCAGAATAAGCTCACTGACTTGTAGAGGCAATAAGCAGGAGTTAAATGATAAAATTAAAAACTGAAAAATGAGATAGTAAAGGGTTACAAAAAACAAAAGATGATCAGCATTGTATTGGTTCACTATTTCTACTGTAACAAATTATCATAAACTTAGTGGCTTAAAAAAACACAAATTCATTATTATACATGCCTAGAGGTCAGAATTGAGATCAAGATGTTATAGAGCTTCATTTCTTTCTGGACGTTCTAGAGAAAGAATCCATTTTCTTGCCTTTTCCAGCTTCTAGAAGCTGACCACATTTCTTGGCTCATGGCTCTCTTCCATTCTTCAAAGCCAGAGATTGCCAGTCCAGTCTTTCTTAGGCTGCATCACTATGACACCTATTTCTCTGCCACCTTCTTTCACTTATAAGGACTCTTGTGATTACCAATGGCTCACCTGAATAATACAGAATTATCTCCATAATTTAAGGTGAGCTGATTAGAAACCTTAATTTTACCCATAACCTTAATTCCCCTTTTCCATATAACATAATATATTCACAAATTCCAAGGATTAAAACATCAGCATCTTTGGGGGTTGGGGCATTATTCTGCCTACCACAGACATAAAAAGCAAAAAGTGAAAAGAAAACATCTAGAACAAAGACACAAACATTCCTAAATAACAAAAGGAACTTGAAAAGAAAAACCCAGGGGAACACAGGAGTCTTGCTCAGTTAAGGAAACAGATCAGAGCTAGGGATCAGTGAAAAGGCTGCAGTTTGAGGGACAGAGTACTAAAGAGGTGAAGTCTAGACAAAGAAAGAGAGCTCCAGAAAATTTGTACATGGGTCATCTTAAGATGGTTGAGAAGACTGAACTGCACTCATGTAAAGGATTTTCCTTAAGATGAGTCAAGTAATAATCACCAGGGGGCTGTCAGCCAAACAACTGTCAGAGCTCAAAGAGAGCTGTGAGACATGCCAGATCTGACCCCTGAGATAAAAAAAGACCTCATTAAAAATCTGGGGCATTTGCTATAGGAAACACAGCAGGGTTTCCTCAAAAATTAAACATAGAGAGGGCAAGAGCATGTGCAGAGTCCTAGACAGGAGCCGGGGGCAGCCCCCACTGCCCAGCAGAAGGCAGGAACACACCAAAAACACCACTTCCCTTGTGGGTGGCCCATCATTGCCACAGCTGCCACAAAAGGGGCTCACCGCCACAGTAGGAGCCACAGCCACTTGATTGTACTGATACAAGGAGAGTCACCAGTGGAGAATGCAAAAAGAAGAGGAAGTATCTCTCCTCAAAGCCTACTGCAGAGTAATAGAAGCAGCAACTGCTCTACCAGATGACCAGACATCAACATAGAGATACTAGAATATGAAAATCCAAGAAAATATGATACCACTAAAAGAATACAGTAATTCTCAAATACCAGACCCTATAGAACAGAAAACCCTCAAAATGACTGAAAAGGAATTCTGAGGAGCAAACTTAAGGAAACTCAATGAGATACAAGAAGCTCAGTTAGACAACATAATAAAACAAGAAAAAAATCCAAGATATGAGGAGGAAATTTACAAAGATATTAATACCTTAAAAAAGAATAGAGCAGAACTCATGAAACTGAAAGATTCATTAAGTGAAAAAAAAAAAAAAAAAAAAACACCCCACAACTGAGAGCTTAAACAGCAGGCTAGAACAAGCAGAAGAAAGAATTTGTGATCTTGAAGACAGTCTTTTTGAAATACCCACACAGACAAAAAAAAAAGGAAAAAAGAATATTAAAAAATGAAGAAAATCTATGGAGCTAGCAGACAACCTTAAACACATGAACATTCAAATCATGGGTGTTCCAGAAGGGAAGTAGAAAGAAAAAGACATTGAAAAACTATTCAATGAAATAACAGAAAACTTCACAGGTGTAGAGAGAGATACAGAACTTCAGATCCAGGCTCAAAGATCCCCAAACAGTTTCGATCTGAAAAGATCCTCTCCAAGACATTACAGTCAAACTGGTAAAGCTCCAAGACAGAGAAGCAAAGATGTCAAGTCACCTATAAGGGAGTCCCTATCAGACTAATGGCACACTTCTCAACAGAAAGTCTACAGGCCAGAAGAAAATGGGATGATATATTCAAAATACTAAAAGAAAAAAATTGCCAGCTAAGAATATAATATGCATCAATGCTATCCTTCAGAAATAATGGAGAAATAGTGTATTTTCCAGACAAACAAAAACTGAGGGAGCTCACCACCACACAACCAGCCCTGAAAGAAGTCCTCTAGGGAGTCTTGCATCTGGAATCCAAAAAATGATAATCACTATGATGAATATACAAGAAGAAACAAAACCCACTGGTAGAACAAAAATGCAAATGAGAAAGAAAAAGAAACTAAATCTTACCACCTCAAATAACTGACAAACAATAAAAGTTGAAAAAGGAACAAAAGATAATTAAAACATCCAAATGAAAATCAACAAAATGCCAGGAGTAAGACAACACCTTTTCAATGACAACCCTAAATGCAAATAGATTAAACTCCACATGCAAAAGACACAGACTGACTGACTGAATTAAAAAGCTAGACCCAACTATATCCTGTCTTCAAGAGACTCACCTCACCTGTAAAGACACACACAGAGTAATAGTGAAGGGATGGAAAAAGATATATCATGCAAACAGAAATCAAAACAAGCAGGAGTAGTGGAATATATTGTATAGAATAGACTTAAAAAATTCAAACTGTCCTTGTTTACAGATGACATGATCCTATGTAGAGAAAAACCTAAGACTCTACCAAAAAACTCTTCAAGCTGGCAAATGATTTCAGTAAAGTTGCAGGATACAAAATCAACACTGAAAAATCAGTAGCTTCTTGATATCTGATAATGAACTAGCACAAAAAGAAGTCAAGAAAACAAGCCCATTTGCAATATTTGCCAAAAAAATAAAACCCCTAGGAATCAATTTAAACAAGGAGATGAAAGATCTCTACAATAACTACAAATCACTGCTGAAGGAAATTAAAGAGGACACAAAAAGATGGTGTTTTAGTCTGTTTTGTGTTGCTATAACAGAAATACCTGATACTGGGTAATTTATAAAGGAAAGAGGTTTANGGCCAGAAAATGAGACTGACATCTGACTTCTCAAAAACATGCAAAGCAAGGAAATAATATAGCAGTATTTTCAAAGAACACAAGGAACAAAAGTATAAGTCAGAAATTTTATATCTAGTCAAACTATCCTTGACTATCAAGTCTATCAAGACTACCAAAAAAACCCCCTATTTTAAACATGAAAGAACTCAGTGAGTTCTCTATTCGTGAGCCACAATTGAGCACTATACTACACGGTGAAATTTACCTAATCAAGGAACAACTGGAGTAGATTCAGCAAATAGACTTATGGTGAACTATAACCATAATTTTACATCTAAGAATGACTCAAAAGTGGGGCAAAAATGGAACAATATGTCATGTATTACACCTTCAAACAATGCAGAAAAAGGAAACTCCAAAATATGAGACAAAAAGGAAAGCAGAATAAGCTCACTGACTTGTAGAGGCAATAAGCAGGAGTTAAATGATAAAATTAAAAACTGAAAAATGAGATAGCAAAGGGTTACATAAAACAAAAGATGATCAGCATTGTATTGGTTTACTATTTCTACTGTAACAAATTATCATAAATTTAGTGGCTTAAAAAAACACAAATTCATTATCATACACGTCTAGAGGTCAGAATTGAGTTCAAGATGTTATAGAGCTTCATTTCTTTCTGGATGTCCTAAAGAAAGAATCCATTTTCTTGCCTTTTCCAGCTTGTAGAAACTGACCACATTTCTTGGCTCATGGTTCTCTTCCATTCTTCAAAGCCAGAGATTGCCAGTCCAGTCTTTCTTAGGCTGCATCACTATGACACCTATTTCTCTGCCTCCTTCTTTCACTTATAAGGACTCTTGTGATTACCAATGGCTCACCTGAATAATACAGAATTATCTCCCTAATTTAAGGTGAGCTGATTAGAAACCTTAATTTTACCCATAACCTTAATTCCCCTTTGCCATATAACATAATATATTCACAAGTTCCAAGGATTAAAACATCAGTATCTTTGGGGGTTGGGGCATTATTCTGCCTACCACAGACATAAAAAGCAAAAAGTAAAAAGAAAACATCTAGAACAAAAAAACAAACATTCCTAAATAACAAAAGGAACTTGAAAAGAAAAACCCAGGGGAACACAGGAGTCTTGCTCAGTTAAGGAAACAGATCAGAGCTAGGGCTCAGTGAAAAGGCTGCAGTTTGAGGGACAGAGTACTAAAGAGGTGAAGTCTAGACAAAGAAAGAGAGCTCCAGAAAATTTGTACATGGGTCATCTTAAGATGGTTGAGAAAACTGAACTGCACTCATGTAAAGGATTTTCCTTAAGACGAGTCAAGTAATAATCACCAGGGGGCTGTCAGCCAAACAACTGTCAGAGCTCAAAGAGAGCTGTGAGACATGCCAGATCTGACCCCTGAGATAAAAAAAGACCTCATTAAAAATCTGGGGCATTTGCTATAGGAAACACAGCAGGGTTTCCTCAAAAATTAAACATAGAGAGGGCAAGAGCATGTGCAGAGTCCTAGACAGGAGCCGGGGGCAGCCCCCACTGCCCAGCAGAAGGCAGGAACACACCAAAAACACCACTTCCCTTGTGGGTGGCCCATCATTGCCACAGCTGCCACAAAAGGGGCTCACCGCCACAGTAGGAGCCACAGCCACTTGATTGTACTGATACAAGGAGAGTCACCAGTGGAGAATGCAAAAAGAAGAGGAAGTATCTCTCCTCAAAGCCTACTGCAGAGTAATAGAAGCAGCAACTGCTCTACCAGATGACCAGACATCAACATAGAGATACTAGAATATGAAAATCCAAGAAAATATGATACCACTAAAAGAATACAGTAATTCTCAAATACCAGACCCTATAGAACAGAAAACCCTCAAAATGACTGAAAAGGAATTCTGAGGAGCAAACTTAAGGAAACTCAATGAGATACAAGAAGCTCAGTTAGACAACATAATAAAACAAGAAAAAAATCCAAGATATGAGGAGGAAATTTACAAAGATATTAATAACTTAAAAAAGAATAGAGCAGAACTCATGAAACTGAAAGATTCATTAAACAAACAAAAAAAATACCCCCCAAAAACCCACAACTGAGAGCTTAAACAGCAGGCTAGAACAAGCAGAAGAAAGAATTTGTGATCTTGAAGACAGTCTTTTTGAAATAACCCACGCAGACAAAAAAAAAGAAAAAAAAGAATATTAAAAAATGAAGAAAATCTATGAGAGCTAGCAGACAACCTTAAACACATGAACATTCAAATCATGGGTGTTCCAGAAGGGAAGCAGAAAGAAAAAGACATTGAAAAACTATTCAATGAAATAACGGAAAACTTCCCAGGTGTAGAGAGAGATACAGAACTTCGGATCCAGGCTCAAAGATCCCCAAACAGATTCAATCCGAAAAGATCCTCTCCAAGACATTATAATCAAACTGGTAAACCTCCAAGACAAAGAAGCAAAGATGTCAAGTCACCTATAAGGGAGTCCCTATCAGACTAATGGCAGACTTCTCAACAGAAACTCTACAGACCAGAAGAAAATGGGATGATATATTCAAAATAATAAAAGAAAAAAATTGCCAGCTAAGAATATAATATGCATCAATGCTATCCTTCAGAAATAATGGGGAAACAGTGTATTTTCCAGACAAACAAAAACTGAGGGAGCTCACCACCACACAACCAGCCCTGCAAGAAGTCCTCTAGGGAGTCCTGCATCTGGAATCCAAAAAATAATTATCACTATGATGAATACACAAGAACAAACAAAACCCACTGGTAGAACAAAAATGCAAATGAGAAAGAAAAAGAAACTAAATCTTACCACCTCAAATAACTGACAAACACCAAAGACAAACAATAAAAGTTGAAAAAGGAACAAAAGATAATTAAAACATCCAAATGAAAATCGAAAAAATGCCAGGAGTAAGACAACACCTTTTCAATTACAACCCTAAATGCAAATAGATTAAACTCCACATGCAAAAGACACAGACAGACTGACTGAATTAAAAAGCTAGACCCAACTATATCCTGTCTTCAAGAGACTCACCTCACCTGTAAAGCCACACAGAGTAATAGTGAAGGGATGGAAAAAGATATATCATGCAAATGGAAATCAAAACAAGCAGGAGTAGCTGAATATATTGTATAGAATAGACTTAAAAAATTCAAACTGTCCTTGTTTACAGATGACATGATCCTATGTAGAGAAAAACCTAAGACTCTAGCAAAAAACTCTTCAAGCTGGTAAATGATTTCAGTAAAGTTGCAGGATACAAAATCAACACTGAAAAATCAGTAGCTTTTTGATATCTGATAACGAACTAGCACAAAAAGAAGTCAAGAAAGCAAGCCCATTTGCAATACTTGCCAAAAAAATAAAACCCCTAGGAATCAATTTAAACAAGGAGATGAAAGATCTATACAATAACTACAAATCACTGCTGAAGGAAATTAAAGAGGACACAAAAAGATGGTGTTTTAGTCTGTTTTGTGTTGCTATAACAGAAATACCTGAGACTGGGTAATTTATAANTGGGGAAACAGTGTATTTTCCAGACAAACAAAAACTGAGGGAGCTCACCACCACACAACCAGCCCTGCAAGAAGTCCTCTAGGGAGTCCTGCATCTGGAATCCAAAAAATAATTATCACTATGATGAATATACAAGAAGAAACAAAACCCACTGGTAGAACAAAAATGCAAATGAGAAAGAAAAAGAAACTAAATCTTACCACCTCAAATAACTGACAAACACCAAAGACAAACAATAAAAGTTGAAAAAGGAACAAAAGATAATTAAAACATCCAAATGAAAATCGAAAAAATGCCAGGAGTAAGACAACACCTTTTCAATTACAACCCTAAATGCAAATAGATTAAACTCCACATGCAAAAGACACAGACAGACTGACTGAATTAAAAAGCTAGACCCAACTATATCCTGTCTTCAAGAGACTCACCTCACCTGTAAAGCCACACAGAGTAATAGTGAAGGGATGGAAAAAGATATATCATGCAAATGGAAATCAAAACAAGCAGGAGTAGCTGAATATATTGTATAGAATAGACTTAAAAAATTCAAACTGTCCTTGTTTACAGATGACATGATCCTATGTAGAGAAAAACCTAAGACTCTAGCAAAAAACTCTTCAAGCTGGTAAATGATTTCAGTAAAGTTGCAGGATACAAAATCAACACTGAAAAATCAGTAGCTTTTTGATATCTGATAACGAACTAGCACAAAAAGAAGTCAAGAAAGCAAGCCCATTTGCAATACTTGCCAAAAAAATAAAACCCCTAGGAATCAATTTAAACAAGGAGATGAAAGATCTCTACAATAACTACAAATCACTGCTGAAGGAAATTAAAGAGGACACAAAAAGATGGTGTTTTAGTCTGTTTTGTGTTGCTATAACAGAAATACCTGATACTGGGTAATTTATAAAGGAAAGAGGTTTATTTGGCTTATGATTCTGGGACAGCTGCATCTGGCACAGGCCTCAGGCTGCTTCTAATCATGGCGGAAAGTGGCAGGCAGCTGGCAGGTACAAGCAGATCACATGGTGAGAGGAAGCAAGAGAGAGAGAGAGAGGAGGTGCCAGGGTCCTGTATACAACAAGCTCTCGTGGGAACTAACAGAGCGAGAACTCACTCATTACTCCCCTCTCCCCCAGGGAGAGCATTAATCCATTCATAAGGGATCCACCCCCATGACTCAATCAGTTTCCAACACTGTCACATTGGGGATCAAATTTCCACGTGTATTTTGGAGGGGACAACACATTCAAACTCCATCAGATGGAAAGACATTACATGCTCTTGGGTTAGAAGAATCAACATTGTGAAAATGTCCATATTATCCAAAGCAAGCTACAGACTCAATGCAATCCCAATCAAAATACCAATGGCATTCTTCATGGAAATAGAAAAAGAATCCTAACATTCATATGGAACAATAAAAGACCCCAAATAGCCAAAGCAATCCTGAGCAATAAATAAATAAATAAAGCCAGAGACTTGACACTATCTGACTTCAAATCATACTTCAAAGCTATAGTAACCAAAACAGCATGTTACTGTCATAAAAACAGACACTCAAACCATTGAAACAAAATAGAGAACCCAGAAATCAACCCACATACTTACAGCCAACTGATATTTGAAAAGGGCAACAGGAGCATACAGTGGGGAAAGTACTGCTTCTTCAATAAGTGGTGCTGGGAAAATTGGACATCCATATGTAGAAGAATGAAACTATATGCATATCTCATACCATATACCAAAATCTACTCAAATGGATTAAAGACTTATATATAAGACCCAAAACTGTAAAACAACTAAAAGAAAACATGGAGGAACACTTTAGGAAGTAGGACTGGGCAAAGAACTTATGAAAAAGACCCCAAAAGCACAGGCAATGAAAGAAAAAAAATGGGATTATGTCAAACTAAAAACCTTCTGCACAGCAAAAGAAATAGTTAACAGAGTGAAAAGACGACCTACAGAATGGGAGAAAATATTCGCAAACTATGCATCTGGGAAGGGATTAATATCCAGAATATACAAGGAATTCAAACAACGACACAGTAAAAAAACAGGTAACCTGATTTAAAAATGGGCAAAAGAGCTGAATAGGCATTTCTCAAAAGAAGATATACAAAAGGCCAACAGACACATGAAAAAATGTTCAACATCACTAAGCATCATGGAAATGCAAATCAAAACCACACTGAGATATCATCTCATGCCAGTTAGACTGGCCAGTATCAAAAAGACAGAATAACAAATGCTAGCAAGGATGTAGAGAGAGGCAAACCCTACTATACTCTTGGTGGGATTGCAAATTAATGCAGTCATTATGGAAAACCATATGGAGATTTCTCAAACAACTCAGATGAAACTGCCATACAATCTAGCAATCTTGCTGCTGGGTGTATACCCAAAGGAATGGAAATCATCATGTCAAAAGGATACCTGCACTACCATGTTGATCACAGCTCTATGTACAATAGCTAAGAGTTGGAACCACCCTAAATGTCCATCAACGGATGACTGGATAAGGAAAATGTGGTATATATACACAATGGAATACTATACCATAAAAAGAAATGAAATTTGGCCATTCACAGCAATAAGGGTGAACTTAGAGAAAATTGTTAAGTGAAATAAAAGCCTGGTACAGAAAGAGAAATACTGCATAAACTCACTCACAAGTGGGAGCTGAAAAAAAAAGAAAGAAAGAAAGAAAGAAAGATACAACAATCACAATAATTCCTTGAACGTTCAAAAGGAGACAGTGAAACTGATGAGTGCAGGGGGAGAAGGAGGAGGGGACCACCAGTGGTGGAAAAGGGGGAGGGGGTGGGGAAGCTAGCAAGAAATTGGTAAAGAGCCACAAAAAATGTTTACATTGTATAATGATAAAATAAAAATATAAATATTAGCAAACAAAAAAAAATTAAACAGTAATACCATTTCTGGGTATATATCCAAAAGAACTGAAAGCAGGGACTCAAAAAGATACTTGTACACCCATGTTCATAGCAACATTATTTATGACAGCCGAAAGGTGGAAACAACCTAACTGTCCATCAACAGAGAAATGGATAAACAAAGTGTGCTTTATACATACAATGGAATATTTAGCTTTAAAGAGGAATTAAATTTTGATACATGCTACAGCATGGAATCAACTCAAAGACATTATGCTAAGTGAAATAAGCCAGACAGAAAGACAAACATGAGGTACCTAGAATAGTCAAATTCACTGAAAAAGAAAGTAGAATTTTGGTCACCAGGGACTGGGGAGAAGGGGAAATGGGAAGTTATTATTTACTGGGTACAGAGTTTCAGTTAGGGATAATGAAAAAGTTCTGGAGATGAATAATGGTGATAACTTTCTTATACTACACATATAGTAGTATAATACTACTTGACGATAGATTGTTAATACATTAAAGATGAATACTATAAGCCCTAATGCAACCACTAAAATAAAACTAAGAGCAATGGTGAATAATCCGATAAAGTAGATAAAATTAAATCATAAAAAATACTCAATCCAGGGCCGGCCTGCGGCTCACTCGGTAGAGTGCGGTGCTGATAGCACCAAGGCCACGGGTTCGGATCCCATATAGGGATGGCCGGTTTGCTCACTGGCTGAGCGTGGTGCTGACAGCACCAAGCCAAGGGTTGAGATCCCCTTAAAAAAAATAAAAAAAATAAAAATAAAATAAAAAAATACTCAATCCAAAAGAAGGCAAAAAAAGAAGAAAAAGGGAAGAAAGATTGGACAAACAAAAAAACCCCAGCAGGATGACAGAATTAAACCCAACCTTAACAATACTCACATTAAATGTAAAACATCCAAACACCCCAATTTAAAGGCAGAGATTATCAGATTGGATAAAACACTTAACTATACATTGCCTACAAGAAATACACCATAGATATAATGAACTCAATCCAAAAGAAGGCAAAAAAAGAAGAAAAAGGGAAGAAAGATTGGACAAACAAAAAAACCCCAGCAGGATGACAGAATTAAATCCAACCTTAACAATACTCACATTAAATGTAAAACATCCAAACACCCCAATTTAAAGGCAGAGATTGTCAGATTGGATAAAACACTTAACTATACATTGCCTACAAGAAATACACCATAGATATAATGACACAAAGACATCAAAAGTAGAAGAATAGAAAAAAATACTGTGTAGAAACCAACCAAAGGAAAATTGGACTGACTACAATATTAGACAAAGCAGATTTCAGATCATGGAATATTACTAGGAATAAAAAGGGTCATTTCACGATAATAAAAAGGGGTCAGTTTATTAAAAGGACATAAAATAAATGTTTATGCACATAAAAACAGAGCTTCAAAATATATGAAGCTAAAACAGATAGAACTGCAACGAGAAACAGATACATCCAAACTTATAGTCAGAGATTTCAACACTCCTTTCTCAATGAGTGATGAAAAAAAGTAGAAACACAACAAGGAAACAGAGGACTTGAAAAATACCATCAATCAACTTGACCTAATTTATAGTTTTGTAATATTCCACCCACCCAATAAATGCAAAATGCATATTCCTTTAAAATACACATGGAACATTTACCAACAGAGACCATATTCTGAGTCATAAAACAATTTTCAATAAGTTTAAATGAATTCAAATTATACAAAATATGCTTTCTGACCACAACAGGATTAAATTAGAAACTGATACCAAAAAGGATTTTCCAAAGCACATCCCCATATATTTTGAAATTAAATGCTGAAAACTCATGCAAACATAAGACATGCATGACACCACATCAACCATGTGTGGCACAGGCACTAGTGAGCATTCTCCCTATATCTATACAATAATCAACTCTACGTAAATGTCTTGGCTGCTCCAACACTGCGGTCAGGGCAGTATGCCCAATGGTCCAGATTTGGGACTCTTACCACACATCCTTCTCTCTTTCCATTGGCACAACCCCCTCTCTCCACAGCTCTCCAACTCTCCAAACTCTCAAGTAGCCCAAAGATGAATGTCTGTTGCTGTGTCTGACCTAACTTACATCATCACTGGGCACTTAAGATGGCAATCTCATATTTTTATTTAAACACTGTTGGTCATAGTTAACTACTTGTGAATGGCTGAGTAGTGGGTGGAACGGGGAGAGACGCTGGGGGAAGATCCAGGTAAGAAAAGTCACTCCTTCCATGACTTCCCATTATGAACAAGGCAGCATGGAATTTCAGGAAATACTCACCTCACCCCTGGCTCTCAGAGGCCCAGTGGCCATTTTCTTGTCTGTGGGTGCTGTCCTTGGATAAGGGGAAAGTCCCTGAAGGAAGATCTGGGAACAGAAAATAAAAATGATGGATGCCTGGGTAGAAATCCTCTCCCCATTAACTGAAACAGGACTCATCTTCAGCCCACACTTGAGGGTAGGAAGGTCACAAAGGCATTAATGTGGGAAATTCTACCTCTACCATCACCACCCAAAACCCTGAAAAAAAGGCCCAAAGAGCTAGGACATCCATTAGTACTACCCCATATTCTGTCCAGGGAGTAAGATCCCCATATGCAAACACCTGTGCAAATATTAACTCTGAATACCCTAATGAGGAAAAAGGCCTCAGAATGTCCCAGAAGAGGCTCAAATCAAAGAAGTGAACTTAAGAGTCCTGTGTCTATTTTTGAGACTGTAGGGTAACTGCTTTACCTCTCCCAGGCTGTTTCTCTGTAGGTAAAATGGAGTTGACCACATGGTGAGATGACCGACCAAGGTCAGGCTGATACAGAGCTGACAGAAAAGGAACATATGTTAGCAAGCCTGAGGCTGAAGCCTGGAGGGACTTGGGCTGGGCTGGGCCCAGCCTGTAAGCCAAGTCCTCCAGTCGGCATAAGCACTTGGGCTGAACACTCCTGCCACAAGTACGTCTGCAATGTAGGTCCATGTGCCCATGGGCGGGATCTGCTCACGGCAGCGAAGTACAGTTAGAGGGAGGCAGACAGGAGCTTTTACATAGGAACCTCTCTCTTCAGAATGGCCCCAGATGACCTGCCCCTTAGATGCCCAAAATTTCAAGTCCACATGGAAATTAGGATGTGGCAGTTCGCAATGGGCCCAGATCTCCAGCCCATTAATTTCATAAAGAAATTTTGAGAAGGCAGAGGGGTACTGTTCTAAATCCAGAGACTTAGATCCCCAAACTCTATGAGCAGGCCCTGATTGGGTCCTAGTTTGCAAAAAAACAGATATAAAAGACACTTTGGGGACAACTGAGGACATCTCAATGTGGGCAGAGTATTAGATGATTAATGTTAAATGTGAGCATGGTATTTTGGCAATAGAGGGAAAGCCCTGTCATTATTTTTAAGGACACTAGAATATTTAGGGGTGAACTGATATGTCTGCAACTTATCTTATGATACTTTAGCATTTCACAAAGTCAATTGCATGGGGGGAAAAAGAAGGAGAAACTGTTATGAAATAAGTCCCTATGTGCATCCTTGTGGAGGAGTGTAGGAATGCTAAGATTGAGAAAGACCAGGGAACTTACACAGGGCAAAAGCTCCTAGTGTAGATAAGAGATTTGAGGCAGAACAGGGATTACAAAAGGGCAAAAGCCTTCAGCACAACAAAGCTCTTCAAGGATGTTCTGCTAGATTAGATAAGAACATTAAGGTCATTTCTCATCCAACTTCATTCCCTTTCCTTTGTTTCTCAAGATGTTTTCCAGAGAATGCCCCATAGCCAATTTCCTTTCATTCCTTTGATTAAGTTGTTTTTTCTCTTGTATTTCCTTGACTTTTTTCTCTTGTATTTTCCTTGTCTTTACAAAAAAATATGTAGGTCCATGTGCTCATGGGCGGGATCTGCTCACCGCAGCGAAGTACAGTTAGAGGGAGGCAAACAGGAGCTTTTACATAGGAACCTCTCTCTTCAGAATGGCCCCAGATGACCTGCCCCTAAGATGCCCCAAATTTCGAGTCCACATCGAAATTAGGATGTGGCAGTTCGCAATGGGCCCAGATCTCCAGCCCATTAATTTCATAAAGAAATTTTTGAGAAGGCAGAGGGATACTGTTCTAAATCCAGAGACTTAGAGAGATCCCCAAACTCTATGAGCAGGCCCTGATTGGGTCCTAGTTTGCAAAAACCAGATATAAAAGACACTTTGGGGACAACTGAGGACATCTCAATGTGGGCAGAGTATTAGATGATTAATGTTAAATGTGAGCATGGTATTTTGGCAATAGAGGGAAAGCCCTGTCATTATTTTTAAGGACACTAGAATATTTAGGGGTGAACTGATATGTCTGCAACTTATCTTATGATACTTTAGCATTTCACAAAGTCAATTGCATGGGGGAAAAAAGAAGGAGAAACTGTTATGAAATAAGTCCCTATGTGCATCCTTGTGGAGGACTGTAGGAATGCTAAGATTGAGAAAGACCAGGGAACTTACACAGGGCAAAAGCTCCAAGTGTAGATAAGAGATTTGAGGCAGAACAGGGATTACAAAAGGGCAAAAGCCTTTAGCACAACAAAGCTCTTCAAGGATGTTCTGCTAGATTAGATAAGAACGTTAAGGTCATTTCTCATCCAACTTCATTCCCTTTCCTTTGTTTCTCAAGATGTTTTCCAGAGAATGCCCCATAGCCAATTTCTTTTCATTCCTTTGATTAGGTGGTTTTTTCTCTTGTATTTCCTTGACTTTTTTCTCTTGTATTTTCCTTGTCTTTACAAAAAAAACTGAAGCAAATACCGACTTGGGGCTGTGCCATGTTTCTCCCTACCTGAGGGAGTTTTTCTTGGTGCAGTCCCTTTGGGCTTATCACTGCTCTTCATATTTGGGCTCTGAGTAATCTCTGTGTCTCCATCACATAGCAAGAAGTGACAGATCCTGATTACAACAAACCAAATGCAGAAAGATGTTTTGGGGGCAATTAGCGAAATGTGAACATTGATTAGATATTAGATGATTTTATAAAACTCATTATTATTCGTGTGAGGTACAAAACTGGAACTGTGGTTCCGTTTTTCCTTTTTTTTAAGAGGCCTTATCTGTAGAGATGAAAATTTATGTGGTAAAGGATTAACCTTACCCAAAGAATTGTTTGGCCCTCCACTCCTGGCTCCTGGCACTTGGCAGGTAACCTCTATGTCCTTGGAATGGCCTGCCTGATAAGTGTCTTTTTCTACCTGGGGGGTTGAGCCACAGCAGAGAGTTTCTGCTAGTGATGTGATTTATGGTGGGAAACTTGGACCTCACAGACCTGTGGAGGGATAGAGACTGAGGTCAGACACCTGAAAGTCAGCCACATCTACAGAACCAGCCTCCAATAAAAACTACTCCAGGGCTCAAGTGGGCTTCCCTGGTTGGCAGTACTGATTTGATGTTGCCAAACATAATTTCTAGGAGAAACAGGCACTATCCTCACAATTCTATTGAGAGAGGACAACTGGAAGCCCCATGCCTGATGTCTCCTGGACCCTGCTCTGTGTGGCTCTTCCCTTGGCTGATTTTAAATCTGTATCCTTTCGCTGTAGTAAGTAGCTATGAGTCTAAGGCTACACTGCATGAGTTGTTCTAGTGATTTACTAAATCTGAGGATGGTCTTGTGTACCCCCAAGCATTGCAAAATGATATCAAAGATTTGCTTTTAAACATCTCAGGACAAATATGGGTCATGATAAAACAGAACCCTATTGGCCAAATGTTGATGCATTTTTAAAACTGAATGATGAGAACATGGGGTTCGTTATTCTACGTTCTCTGTGTTAGGCAATTATGTTTTAGCCGATGTCTACGACGGCAGCGGGCGGACGGGAGGAACACCCAAAATGGCTGCAGAGAGTTTCAGGTCCCTAGAACAGCACGTTTTCCGAGAATCACAAAATCCCCCTCCCCCTTCTTCCTCACCAGCACATCCCCTTCCCACGGGTGAATTCTCCACCTACAGAAAAACCCCAACTCAGCTTAAACCCCGCTCGCTTCCCTCCCCTTCCTTCTTAGCCAGTAGGAACCGTCCAGCTCAGCCTGACTGGATATAAAAGGCCCAGCCCGGCCCAACCTGCTGCTGCTCCCACTTCCGAGAGGGCAGCCTGCTTGTTCACTTTGCCCGCCTAATACACTCTGGTTGAGTCCCTGTCTCCTGGTGTGTTCCTTTTGTGCTCAGGCCGGGGTTTTTTCCTTTCACTCTGCAACAGCAAAAATTACATAAAACAAGTAAGTCAGAATAATAACTTTTAAATCAAGGCAAGAGTTATAAGCCATGTACATAGTATTCTTTCCACTTTTGTATATGTTTGAAAAACCTTTATTATAAAAGTAAAAATATAAATGTACAAATTTCTAATGGGCTAACCAGGACAAAGAAAACATTGCAGTGAGAAAAAGTCCAGTGAAAAATGAAACAATAGGTATGAAAAGTATCATGTGGCTATGAGCTATGATCATTAAATCAGAAGGAAAAAGCTCTTGCTCTCTCTCTCTTGGCTCCTCTCTCTTGCTTCCTCTCGCCATGTGATCTGCTTGTACCCGCTGGCTGCCTGCCACTTTCCACCATGAGTAGAAGCAGCCTGAGGCCCGTGCCAGATGCAGCTGTCCCAGAATCGTAAGCCAAATAAACCTCTTTTCCTTATAAAAAAAAAAAGAAGAAAGAAGAAAGAAGAAGAAGAAGAAAACAAAAACTGGCCAGAAGTATGAGCTATTAATTCTAAAATACTGAGGTTATGCTATTTAAGGTTAAACTCACAAATACTATGAAGAAGCAATCAGAGAAAAGGAATAAAACTGCAAATCTTCCATTAAAATGTTGGGTCAGAGGTCCCCAAGACCACCTCAGTTTCCATGATTTGCTAGGAGGACTTACAGGACTCTGCATATAGTCATACTAACAGCTATGACTTATTACAGTAGAAGGATACAAAACAAACTCAGCAAAGGAAAAAGGTGTATGGGGTGAAGACCAGGGGAAACCAGGCTCAAGCTTCCAAAAGTCCCTTACTTGGGGAGTCACACAGGATGCACTTAATTCCTCCAGCAACAATTTGTTGGGGAACCAGGGAAGCTCACTGAAAACTCAGTGCCCAGGATTTTCATCAGGGGCTGGTCAAGTAGAACATACAGGTACATACTGGGCATGTACCAAAATTCCAGACTCACAGAAGGAAAGCAGGTGTTCAGCATAAACCATATGATTTAGGCAAAGTGAGTCACTATTATCAGGGAATACTGGGAACTCTGTCAAAGCCCAAATCCCCAGAAGCCAGCCAAGGGCATCTGTGTAAACAGGTATTTCAAAAGATAGCAGTCAGACCTGTTATGTTAACTCCTTTCTGTACAAGAGTCAAAAGATATTTTCTTTTTAAAATTATTTATGTTATTAGATGTCCTTATTTCAATCACAGAAATAACATATTAGCATTAGAAAAAGTCCTGAAGATGCAGAAGTAGACAGAGCTGAAGTTGGGGTCTCCTTTAGGACTTTGTCCTAGTCCGATTCCATTCCCCTTGAGTATCTGCTAGTACCTTCTGGTGAGTTTCTTCAAATTAATGCCCTGCTCTATCCATTTTCACTTGTGCGTGTGTGTGTGTGTGCATACATATATGTATATATGTATTATGTATAAGGGTATCTCAAAAAGTTCAGGGAAAGATCCACATATCTTTCAATTCTATTTTTTCATGAACATCACGAACTTTTTGAAGTACCTTGGTTTGTGTATATATACAAACCATGTTCATTCTCATAATATGAATACTTGTGTAACTTGTTTCACTCACTTAACACATGTAGCTGCTGTAGTGACATGAGACCTTTGAGGAAGAAGGTAGAAGGATACTGCAATAATTACAATAATCCAGATAAGAGATGATGTTGGCTTAGACTAAGTTGGAAACAGTGAAAGTGGCAAAAGGTGGTCAGATTCTGAATTTCCTTATTGGATGTGGGATATGAGAGTAAGGGAGGAATCAAAGATAAAGCCAAGGTTTGGTCCTGATTAACTGGAAGGCTGGAGTGGCACTTACTGGGATGGGGGATCTGGGGTAAGATCAGAAGTTTGGTTCTGAGAATGAAGGGTTTGAGTTACCTATGTGGGAACCACTGAGTAGACCACTAGATAGATGAGTCTAGGGTTTTATAGATGAAGAAACACATGCACAGTCACACAGCCAGTGTATGGTGAAACCAAGACTAAATCCAAGAAGGCTGTCTTTTAATTATAGAATTTGAGCACCATCCGTGCAGGCAGTAAGGATTCTTCCTAGCAGGTTAAGGGGCATAACCATTATTTACTCCTCAGAAGCATAAGGAAACATGTATGGAAAGAAGAAGGGGAATGTGACAAAGAGATGGAAAGCTGGGAAAGTGCTGGAGATGGGGAAAGAATCCGGGATGTGACAAGGGTAGAATTGACTGGACTCAACAGCTAATAAATCAGGAAGGTTGGTGAGAATCAGGAGGCTTGGACTCAAAAGTTGCCGTCTGGATCAAGAATTAAACTTTGCAGCCATTTAACAAGATCAGCAAGCCCAGGAGAACAGCAGGATACTAAGGCAGGAAGAGGAGGCTCCACCAGGCTGAATTTCAGATATCCCCCCACCCCCCACCCCACCCCCGGTGTCTCTGGTTAACAGCATAGAGTCTGAACGGTAAAGACATTGTTTAGAAGATCAGGGGGACGATTGAGTGCTTCTGGTCAAGAGGTGGAAGAGACAGTCCCCGGTGTCACTCTCTCCCATAAATCAGCCAATTTACAACTATTAAAAAGCAATGACAACTAAGCTGGGACCGCTAGAGCTCAGGCGAACAGGAGAGACCTACAGAGTTCATGAAGGCAAGAGCTGCAGCAAGGAAGTGCAGCTCTCACGGACCGCAATGGGGCCGCTTACAGCAGCGAGGCCAGGTCACCTGAACAACAACCACAGGTGACGGCACCAGGGGACACAAAAGATAAGTGGTACATGCCTGAGAGTGGGCCGTGGTGGAGGATTAGAAGGGTGGGGGTGCCGAATGAAGCCCAGGACGTTCTAACCCTTCTGCATCAAAGACTACACTCCCCAGAGGCCCTTGCGGTCGCTTCCGCCTGTCGGTGCTTCCGGCGGGCACATCCGGTGCGCCTGCGCAGTGCCGTTTTCCCGCCCCATCTTTCGGGCTTGGTAAGTTTGCTCCTGGTTCGGTCCACTTATGTTGTGGTCCTGCCTGTGACCTCTGTGGCTCTTCACATCTGACACATGGAAGCTGAGCGTAGAAAAGGCGAAGCTGCCTCCGCAAGGTAGACCCGGGATGCAGAGACCTCGCTGTCGGCGCCCGGAGGCTCTTTTCGAGAGTTAATGCCAAACTCTCACTCAACTTCTGGGAGCTGGGCCTCACTCTACGTTGGAAGGGACTGGGCGAGTGAAGGGAAGGGAACGAAAGTTAGGGAAGCTGTCAGTCACTGACAAAGTCCTGGCTGCTCTGGGTTGCTTGCTACAGAGGTTGTAGTTTGGCTTCCTGGGCTGGTTGCTTCAGATTATGGGTTAGAGTTCTGTTTTTATATATGGTCTAGCTGTTGTATATGGAGTCTTTCATATGAACAACCAAACCGTTTTCCAAAGTGGCTGCTCCAATTTACATTCCCACCAGCAATGTATGACAGTTCCAGATGCTTTGCATCCTCACCGCATCTTGGTATTGTTGTTTTTAACAACCTCCGGGAAGGCTGTCAGAGGAGGTAAAAATGTATGGGTCTTGAATGACAGATTAGAGTCTGATGAATTCCTGAGAAGGAATTTACAGTAGAAGAAACAGCTTTTCGATGACCAAACAATGTTTTTCTTTTAGGTGAGCCTAATTATTCAAATAGATTATTTTTTATTAATAGAGTAAAAAAATATTTTGATAAAATGTTAAAGCTATATTTAAACCCAGAGTCTGTAAAGCCAAATAATTGCCATACATTTTTGCACTAAAGCTTATTTATTTGGCTGTAGGAAGTTTGGAATAAGCAAAATAAATAAATACTGGGTGAAAGTTTCCTATTAAAAAACTATGCATTTTGTAGCTGCCAACTTGTTCTAGTAAATAAAATTTTGGTGGAACACAGTCATGCTTATCTGTTTATATATTGTCTCTGGCTGCTTTTCTACTACATCATAGTTGGGTACTGGGGACAGAGACCTTAGAGCCAACAAGCCTAAAATATTTACTGTGTGGTTCTTTAAGAAAACGTTAACCTTGGGTCTAAAGCACATCTTTCCAGGTTATCTGGTTCTAGCCTTTTCATTGCCTTTGAGCTGTTTTAAACTTTGTAAATTGTAACTAACTAATAGTAGTGCAAAATAATTCTTGTCTGTAGACATGTCAATAAATTCTGTCCTGGTGGAGGGACGACTCTCCTGCGGTTTTGTGTTCCTTTGCAACTCCAACATTTCTGATCTATTAATATGCCCTTTGGATTCACTTGAACTTGCTATAACATCTTACTGGTTTCCTCATTAATCACGAGTTAAGTAAAATCTTTAGCACATTTTGATTTTATCATTTTATATCTGCATAAGAGTCATGAGTCATGATTTTAGCTTAATTTTTTGGCAGCTGGCCTGTATGGGGATCTGAACCCTTGACCTTTGTGTTATAACACCTTGCTCTAGCCAGCTGAGTTAACTGGCCAGACCAATTTTTAGCTTTTATTGGAAATTATCCTTTAACATAGCTTAGTTGGAACTTATTTCTATTTAATTTATAAACAGTTCTCACAAGCTTGATTGTTAGTCATTTAAGTTCCAAAATACATGCAGAAAGTCAGACATTTAGCTACATAAGGGGTGCTGTAAAGGAAGGCATACTGAGAGAGAACAATAAAAATATGAATGTTTGTAACATAAGAGAAATATGCAGAACTCAATATGGCAGAATAGATGGTCCCCAGCGTCACTTTCTCCCACAAATCAACCAATTTGCAGTTACAAAAAGCAACAACAGTCAAGCTGGGGCAACTAGAGCTCAGGGGAAGAGGAGGAGAGACCTACAGAGTGCATGAAGGTTTCAGCCATGTGTCCCCAACACATGCAACCAGCCCAGCAATGACCACCAAGCTGCAGCAAGAAGGGCCCTGGTTCCCGAGCTGTGTCGGTGTGGGCCGAGGGCTTTTGCCACAGCCCCGTGACGTCTGCATCCAGCCTGGCAATGACCAAGCCACTGCTGGAAGTCCCCTCGTCTCCCCTGTGGAAATAATGGGGGTGTCACAGGCTTCAATCCTGTCTCTCCTCCTTCTTCCATCCCATTTCCTTCCCCCTTCCCCTCTTCCCCTCCCTCCCAACTGCTCTGCAACAACATCCTAGAATGTAAAAAATAATATTAATAAAATTACATTAGAAAGAAAGAAAAAAATAGATCGGCAAAATTATACCAATGTGACTTTAGGGAGAGATGTCAACATACTTCATGGAGTGATACATGAGGGTACTTCAAAAAGTTAACTTTAAAATAGAATTGAAAGATAAAACAAATCTTCCTATGAACTTTTTGAAGTACCCTCGTACGTATTTTGGTTTTTGTCTATGTTTCCTAGCTTATAACTCCCATAGTCCTTGTTATTTGCTAAGTGACTAAAACGATAAGCATGGTGTGGTGCTTGAGGCCTCAGGAGGCTTCAGAAATCTCTCTTTGACCTTCTGCCCTCCTTCACCTGCTCCTTTCCCCAAGAAGGGATATTGAAACTAAAAATATAATCTTCCTCTGCCTTTCTGTCTTGAAGCTGGTTATAAAGAAATTCTCTGATCTACCTTGTGTGGTTGTAGGTCATGCGACTCCCATTTCAGAAGGGGTTCTGCCCCATAACCAGAACCAGCTTGCCTGTGTCAATAGCCTCCAATCAAGGCATACCTGAAGCCTTCCCTTTTTTCCCACTGTTAAGCTTTCCCACTCCTCTGCCTGCCTTTGGGTTTCTGCTAAATGCAAGTGTCAGTGACTAATTCCCTTGCTATAGCAAGGTCTGAATAAATAGGCTTTGCTTGTTTTTATTTGGGTGGTCTTCATTTATTTCCCCATTTCAAAGTTAAACATACACTTGCTGTATGACTCACCAAGTGCACTTCTAGGTATTTACCCAAGAGAAATGAAATTACATGTAATACTTACTACAATATAACATAGTTATATATAATATAATAATAATTATAATTATTAAATTGCCCGAAAGTGAAAACACCCCGAATGTTCACCAACTGGTGAATAAGTTGTGTGTGGGGGGGGGGGATAACACAGTGTGGTTCGTTCTTACGATAAAACATGACAACAAAAAGGACAGAACTACTGATACATGCAACAAGATGGATGAATTTTAAAAGTATTAACCTGAGTGAAGGAAGACTTACACAAAAGGCCACAAACTGTATGACTCCATTTATAGTACATTCTGGAAAAGGCAAAACTATGGTACAGAGAACACATTAGTCATTTCTTTTTTTTTTTTTTTTTTTTTTTTTTTTAAAGATGACCGGTAAGGGGATCTCAACCCTTGGCTTGGTGTTGTCAGCACCACGCTCAGCCAGTGAGCGAACCGGCCATCCCTATATAGGATCCGAACCCGGGGCCTTGGTGTTATCAGCACCGCACTCTCCCGAGTGAGCCACCGGCCGGCCCCACATTAGTCATTTCTAGAAGCTGGAGGTGAAGAAAGGATTGACTACACAAGGTCATAGGGGAATGTTTGGAATGATAGAAATAATCAATATCTTGATTGTGATGGTTGTTTGAGTTCCTTGTATATTCTGGATATTAATCCTTTGTCAGATGCAGGTTTTTCAAACATTTTCTCCCACTATGTTGGTTGTCTTTTCACTCTGTTAATTGTTTCTTTTGCTGTGCAAAAGCTTTTTAGTTTGATATAATCCCATTTGTTTATGTTTCCTTTTGTTGCCTGTGCTTTGGGGGTCATATTCATAAAGTCTGTGCCCAGTGCTACTTCCTCAAGTGTTTCTGCTATGTTTTCTTTTAGGAGTTTTATAGTTTCAGGATGTATGTTCAGGTCTTTAATCCATTTTGAGTTGATTTTGGTATGTGGCAAGAGGCCCGGGTGTACTTTCATTCTTCTACATATGGATGTCTTGTCCCCAGTGTATGTTCTTGGTGCCTTGTATGTATGTTCTTGGTGTCAAAGATCAGTAGGCTACCATGCTGTTTTGGTTACTACAGTTTTGTAGTATAATTTGAAGTCACGTAGTGGTATGCCTCCAGCTTTTTGTTGTTGTTGTTCAGGATTTCTTTGGCTATTCAGGGTCTGTTTTTTGTTCCGCATGAATGTTAGGATTGTTCCATTTCTATGAAGAATGTCATTGGTATTTTGATGGGAATTGCATTGAATCTGTAGGTCACTTTGGGTAGTAGGGACATTTTCACAGTGTTAATTCTTCCAATCCAAGAGCATAGAATATTTTTCCATTTTCTTGGGTCCTATTTAATTTCTCTCAACAGTGATTTGCAGTTCTTGTCATAGGGGTCTTTTACATCCTTGGTTAACTTTATTCCTAGGTATTATATTATGTTGGTGACTATTATAAATGGGCTTGCTTTCTTGATTTCTTTTTCAGCTAATTTGTTATTGGTGTATAAAAATGCTACTGATTTTCGCATGTTGATTTTATACCCTACAACTTTAATGATATTGTTTATCAACTCTAAGAGTTTTTTTGTAGAGTCTTTAGGCTTCTCCATATATAGGATCATGTCATCTGCAGATAGGGACAATTTGACTTTGTCTTTTCCAGTCTAGACGCCCCTTATTTCTTTCTCTTCCCTGATTTCTCTGGCTAGTACTTCCAATAATATGTTGAATAGGAGTGGGAGTGGGCATCCTTGTCTTGTTCCCCTTCTTAAAGGAAAAGCTTTCAACTTTTCCCCATTCAGGATGATGTTGGCAGTGGGTTTGTCACATATGGATTTAATTGTGTTAAGAAACTTTCCTTCTATACCTAATTTGTTGACAGTCTTTATCACAAAGAGATGTTGAATTTTGTCAAATGCTTTTTCTACATCTGTTGAGATAATCACATGGTTTGTATCCTTGATTTTGTTGATATGGTATATCACATTTATTGATTTGCATATGTTGAACCATCCTTGCATCCATGGGATGAATCCCAGCTGATTGTGGTGTAATATTTTGGATGTGTTGCTCTATTCTTTTTTTTTTTTTTTTTTTTAAAGATGACTGGTAAGGGGATCTTAACCCTTGACTTGGTGTTGTTAGCACCACGCTCACCCAGTGAGCAAACCGGCCATCCCTATATGGGATCCGAACCCGTGGCCTTGGTGTTATCAGCACTGCACTCTCCCAAGTGAACCACGGGCCGGCCCGTGTTGCTCTATTCTATTTGCTGATATTTTATTGATGATCTTTGCATCTATATTCATCACAGATATTGGCATATAGTTTTCTTTTTTTGTATCTTTGTCTGGTTTTGGTATCAGGGTGATGTTTGCCTCATAGAATGAGTTTGGGAGAATGGCCTGTGTTTCAGTTTTTTGGAATAGTTTGAAGAGAATTGGTATTAATTCGTCTTTAAAGGTTTGGTGGAATTCAGCAGTGAAGCCATCCAGTCCTGGGCTTTTCTTTGTTGGGAGACTGCTGATTATAGCTTCAATCTCTTTGGCTATTATTGGTCTGTTCAGATTTTCTATGTCTTCTTGGTTCAGTCTTTGTAGTTTGTATGTGTCCAGAAATTTGTCCATTTCCTCCAGGTTTTCAAATTTGTTTGTAATAGTTGTTTATAATTGTTTCTAATGATTCTTTGTATTTCAGTGAAATCTGTTGTAATATCTCCATTTTCATTTCTAATTTTTGTTATTTGTGTCTTCTCTCTTTTTTTAGTTAGCCCAGCCAATGGTTTGTCTATTTTATCTTCTCAAAAACAATTTTTTTCATTGATCTTTTGTATTGTTTTTTGAGTTTCTATTTCATTTAGTTCTGCTCTGATCTTAATTATTTTTTCCATCTGCTAACTTTGGGGTTGGGCTGTTCTTGTTTTTCTAGTTCTTTGAGGTAAAGCGTTATATTGTTTATTTGTGATCTTTCTATTCTTCTGATGTAAACAATTAAAGTTATTGCAATAAACTTCCCTCTTTTTACTACTTTTGCAGTATCCCACATGTTTTGGTATTATATGTCATTATTTTCATTAATTTCAAAAAATTTTTGGATTTCATATTTAACTTCTTCTTGGACCCATATGTCTTTCAGTAGAATGTTATTTAATTTCCATGGATTTGTATAGTTTCCAGAGTTTTGTTTATTGATTTCTAGTTTTAATCTATTGTGGTCTGAGAAAATACATGAAATAATTTCAGGGTTTTTTTAATTTGTTGAGACTTGATTTGTGACCTAACATGTGGTCTATCCATGTGCTAATGACAAGAATGTATATTCTGTGGTTGTTTGATGTAATGTTCTGTAGATATCTGCCAAGTCCAAGTGGTCTATGGTGTTGGTTAGATCTTGTGTTTCTCTGTTGATTTTTTGCCTAGTTGATCTGCCCAGTGTTGAGAGAAGAGTGCTCAAGTCCCCTACTATTATGGTATTTGGGTATATCTCTTTCTTAGGGCTAAAAGTGTTTGATTCGTATATCTGGCTGTTCCAATGTTGGGTGCATATACATTTCTGATTGTTGTGTCTTCTTGCTGGATAGATCCCTTTATCATTATATAGTGGCCTTCTTTGTCTCTTCTTATAGTTTTTGGTTTAAAGTCTATTTTATCCGATATAAGAATAGCTACTTCTGCTCATTTTTGGTTTCTGTCTGCATGGTATATCTTTTTCCATCCTTTCACTCTTAGTCTGTGTATGTCTTTAGAGATGAGATGAGTCTCTTGAAGACAGCATATTGTTGGGTCTATCTTTTTAATCCAGTCAGTCAGTCTGTGTCTTTTGAGTAGGGAAATTTGATCCTTTTACTTTAAGAGGTTTTTTAAAAATTTGTTTTATTTATTGAACCAAAATCAATTATACTTTTTTTGGTGGTTGAACATTGAGATATGTTGATCAAACCAATATTACTAGCATATGTATTTTTACAAATCATAATTATTCTTTATGCCCCTTGTCCAATCTCTCCCCTTCCCACATTTCCTCCCCCTCCCCCATCTAATTACCCTATATTTCTTCTCTCCTTCTGAGAGAATAATGGTTACTCTTAATTTGTTGCCTAGATGATCTGTCCAATGCTGAGAGATGTGATCAGGTTCCCCAATATTATCATAGAGCAGATGCTTCTTCTGTTACTCTGAAATGGGCTTTGTGGAAAGAGACATCCTCTTCTTTGTCTCTGCTGGTGACTCTCCTTGTGTGAATGCACTCCAGTGGTTGGTGGACCATCTGCGTGGTGGTCATGGTGTCTAGCCGCTTTCGCGGGAGCCATGGTTATTGTGGTGGTTGTGGTGGGCCACCCACATGGAAGTGCTGTTTTTGGTATGCTCCTTGGCACTAGTGGTATGCCTGGTTGTGGGGTGTGTTTGGTCCCCTTCTCCATGCCTCTGGTCCCTGGGAAGGCCCCAAGGCGCTGGCACCATGTGCCTGGTTGTGGGAAGTGTGTCCAGTCCCCTTCTCCATGCCCAGGGTCCCTGGGAAGGCCCTGAGGTGCTGGCGTGGTGTGCCTGTTTGTGGGAGAGAGATCCAGTCCCCTTCTCCATGCCTTAGGTCCCTGGCAGGCCCTGAGGCGCTGGCATGGTGTGCCTGGTTGTGGGAGGACGGTCCAGTCCCTGGCTCTATACCTCAGGTCACTGGGCAGGACCCTATGCACTGGCGCAGTGTGCCTTGTTGTGGGGGGGGTGGTTCTGGTCCCCTTGGGCTGGCGCCGAGGCACTGGTACAGTTGGCCTGGAAGTGGGAGTGGGGTCCAGTCCCCAGATCCAAACCTCTGGTTCCCAGGCAGACCCCAAGGTGCTGGTGGTGTGCCTAAGCTGGAACTAATTTTTTGTCCTACTTTAAGAGTTATTATTGAAACGTGTTGATTTACTCCTGGTATTTTATTGATTTTTGTTTATATGTTTTAAATATCTTTTGTTCCTTTCCTTTTTACTGTTTGTCTTCTGGGTTTATTGGTTTCTTGTGTAGTTAGATAAAGTTGTTTTCTCTTTATCATTTGCTTTTGTTTTACTGGTGGGTTTCATTATTTCTTGTGTATTCATGGTAATGATGGTTGTTTTTCAGGTACCAGGTGCAGTACTCCCTTCAGGATTTCTTGTAGGTCTGGTCATGTGGTGGTAAACTCCTGCAGTTTTAGGTTGTCTGGTAAATATACTGTTTGTCCTTCATTTCGGAAGGATAGCCTTGCTGGGTAAAATATTCTTTGCTGGCAATTTTTGTCTTTTAGTATTCTGAGTATATCATCCCATTCTCTTCTGGCCTTTATGGTTTCTGATGAAAAGTCTGCTGTTAGTCTGATAGGGACTCCCTATAGGTGACTTGCTGCTTTTCTCTTGCAGTTTTTAAGATTCTCTCTTTGTCTTTGAGTTTTGCCAATTTGACTATAACGTGTCTTGAAGATGACATTTTTGGGTCGAATCTATTTGTGGATGTTTGAGCCGTATCTCTGAATGGGTGGCAGAGCTTATGGAGCTGAAGGATTCATTCAACGAGATAAAAGAACAACAAAGAGCTTAAACAGGCTAGAACAAGCAGAAGAGAGAATTCCTGATCTTGAAGATGGCCTTTTCAAAATAACCCAAGTGAACAAAAAAAAAAGAAAAAGAAAAAAGAATTTTAAAAAATGAAGAAAACCTAAGAGAGATAGCAGACAACCTTAAGCACACTAATACCCAAATCATGGGTGTTCCAGAAGGGGAGGAAAAAGGAAAAGGCATTAAAAACATATTCAATGAAATAATAGCAGAGAGCTTCCCAGGTATAGGGAGAGATACAGACATCAAGCAAGAGAAAGAGAGAAGGTGCCAGGGTCTTTTTAAGCAACGAGCTCTCGTGGGAACTAATCTAGTGAGAACTCACTTATTAGTACCCCCTCCCCCAGGGAGAGCTTTAATCCAGTCATGAGGGATCCACCCCCATGACTCAATCAGTTTCCAACACTGCCACATTGGGGATCAAAATTTCCACATGAGTTTTGGAGGGGACAACACATCCAAACTCCATCAGGGGGCCTGAGTGAGTTCTCGCTCTCTTAGTTCATGCGAGAACTGGTTGTTTAAAAGACCCTGGCACCTCCCTTCTCTCTCTCTCGCTTCCTCTCACCAAATGATCTGCTTGTACCTGCTGGCTGCTTGCCACTTTCCACCATGAGTAGAAGCAGCCTGAGGCCCATGCCAGATGCAGCTGTCCCGGAATTGTAAGCCAAATATCTGTTCTTTATAAATTACCCAGTCTCAGGTATTTCTGTTATAGCAACACAAACGGACTAAAACACTGCTGTAAGGGCAAATACAAATTAAAAATAAGAGGTGATTCTTTTACCAAGGACCCACCAACATGGGCTGCATTTGCATCCAAACCGTGAAGAAGCTGCCAGGTCAAGTTTGAGAAGTACTATATGTGCACGGGCAATGACTTCCACATGAACAACCACATGTGCAAGGAGATCACCATTGTTCCCAGCAAGAAGCTCCACAACAAGATAGCAGGCTGTGTCATTCATCCGATGAAGTGGAGTCGGAGGCCCAGTGAGAGGTATCTCCATCAAGCTGCAGGAAGAGGAAAGAGAAAGGAGAGATAATTATGTTCCTGAAATCTCAGCCCTAGATCATAAGATCACTGAAGTAGATCTGAGACCAAGGAAATGCTGAAGCTTTTGGACTTTGGTAGTTTGTTAAACCTGCAGGTCACTCAGCCTACTGTTGGAATAAATTCAAAACACCACACATAGAGCCATTTGAATCTTTCTGCTATGCTATAATCAATAAACCTAGGACAACAAAAACAAAAAAAAAAAAAGAGGCTTAATTCTCCCTGAAAATTCTTTCCTGCTTAACAGGCTATCACAAGAAAAATCACATGATAATATCAATAAAAGCAGAAAATGTATTTGACAAATCCAACACACATTTATGATTAAAAAAAAAAAACAAACTCTTACCAAACTAAGAATAGAAGGGAACTTTCTCAACTTGATATAGAACATTTACAAAAACCCTACAGCAAACATCATACTTAATGGTGAGAAATTCAAAGCTTTCCCACTAAGACCAAGAATAAGGCAAGGATGTCCCCTCTAACCACTGCTTCTCAACATTGTACTGGAAATCCTAGCGAATCCAATAAGACAAGAAAAAGAAATAAAAAGTATGCAGATTGGAACGAAGAAATAAAAGTATCTTTGTTTGCAGATGACATGACTATCAGTGTATGAAATCCCAAAGAAATGATGAAAAAAACTCTGGAATTATTAAGCAATTATAGCAAGGTTGCAGGATACAGTGTTAATGTACAACAGTCAGTTGATTTCTTAAACAAATGGAATTTGAAACTTAAAACACATTACCATTTACATTGGCACCCCCAAAAATGAAACTCTTAAGCAAAATATAACAAAATATGTACAAGATTTATATAAAGAAAACTACAAAACTCTGATGAAACATGTCAAAGAAGAACTAAGTAAGTGGAAAGATGAACAGGTCTTCATGAACATGAAGACTCAATATTATTAAGATGTCAGTTCTTCCCAACTCGATCTGTAGATTCAACAAAATCCCAGTCTACATCCCAGCAAGTTATTCTGTGGATCAACAAATTTATTCTAAAGTTTATATGGAGAAGCAAAAGACCCAAACTAGTCAACTCAATATTGAAGGAGAAGAACAAAGTCAGAGGACTGGCACTACTGACTGCAAGACTTACTGTAAAGCTATAGTAATCAAGACAGCATTATATTGGCAAAAGAACAGACAAATAGAACAAGAGAATAGAAGATAGAGTGCAGAAGCAGACCCACAGAAATATAGTCAAACGATTTTTGACAAAGGAGCAAAGGCAATTTGATGGAGCAAAAATAGTCTTTTCAACAAATGTGCTGGAACAACTGGACACCCACATGCAAAAAAAAAAAAAAAAGAATCTAGACACAGTCGTTACACTCGTCACAAAAATTAACTCAAAATGGATCATAGACCTAATTTTAAAATGCAAAACTATAAAACAAGATAACATAGATAACCTTGGGTATGGTCATAATGTTTAGATACAAAACTAAAGAAACGATCCATGAAAGGAATAATTGATAAACTGAACTTTATTAAAATCAAAAACTTCTGCTCTGTGAAGGACAATGTGAAGAGGATAAAATGACAAGCCCTAGACTGGGAGAAAATATTTGTCAAAGACATAACTGATAAAGGACTGTTTTCTAAAATATACAAAGAATGCTTAAAACTCAACAATAAGAGGGCCGGCCCGGTGGCGCACTCAGTAGAGTGCGGCGCTTGGGAGCGCAGCAGTGCTCCCACGGAGGGTTCAGATCCCATATAGAGACCAGTCTGCTCACTGGTTGAGCACGGTGCGGGCGTGACACCAAGGGTTGCGATCCCGTTGCCAGTCGCGGTACGGGCGCAACACTGAGGGTTGCGATCCTGTTACCGGTCACGAAAAAAGACAAAAAGGAAAAAAAAAAACTCAACGATAAGAAAATAAACCCTAGGGCTGACCCGTGGCTCACTCGGGAGAGTGCGGTGCTGATAACACCAAGGCCACGGGTTCGGATCCCTATGTAGGGATGGCCGGTTTGCTCACTTGGGGGAGTGTGGTGCTGACAACACCAAGTCAAGGCTTAAGATCCCCTTACTGGTCATCTTTAAAAAAAAAAGAAAGAAAGAAAAGAAACCCAATAAAAAATGGGCAAAAGATCTGAACAGACTTCTCACCAAGGAAGATATACAGATGGCAAGTAAGCATATGA